>NC_060282.1:82948606-83248606 GCF_021613505.1 Equus quagga | reverse complement strand
CCACAAAAAGACATGTTTACAGTAGGAGAGGTACTGTAAGAAGGCAGAGTGTTGCCTTGTTCCATCTCAGCTGGGAATGTGCACGTCAGGGGATTCAAATTTTTCACAACGCTTAGTGTGCACATGCCAACAAATGATGGTGAAGCAGGTGAGCACTGATTTTGAGGTTACAAAGAAACTTTAGCTGTCAGGCAAATTCACGAATATGGACTCCAGGAATAAGGAGGAATGACTGTCTATGTGTGTATGGATGGATGTGCATTTGTGTGTGTATGCATTTGCTTAAGGAATCATTCATTCTTCAATGGTAACTGTTTATGCCAGAAAACAGTTTATTTTGAACCTACTTTTCTACAGATTTTGAAAAATTCGAAGTGTCAAATGTTCATCACCACAGTTCCATACAGAATAGGTCACTACCAAAAAGTTCACCCATGGTTCTCCTCTATAGACACCACTGTTTCCACCTCACAACCCCGGCAGCTACTGATCTGTCTCTGTACCTATTATCCTGCCTTTCTAGAACGTCATCTAAATGGAATCAGAATTTGGCTTCATTCACTTGGCATAATGCATTTGATATTCATCTGTGTTTTTGTGCTTCAATCATTTTTTCCTTGTTATTATTGAGTAATATTCCATCACATGGATGTACTACAGTTTGTTTATTCATGTATTTACTGAAGACTACTTGGGTTACTTCAAGTTTTTGGCAATTATGAACAAAGCTGCTTTAAATAGTCGTGTAGAGGTTTTTGCATGAACTGACATTTGTGTGTCTTGGATGACTACCTAAGAGAGGAATTGTGTTCCACTGCATTCCCTCCAGCAGTGTATGAGCGTTCCAGTTGCTCCACGTCCTCCCTGGTGCGTGGCATGTCAGTTTTCTTTTCTTTTCTTTATGTTTTAGACATTTTAAGAAGCCATTTGTGGTATCTCATTGTGATTTTAATTGATGTTTTCTGAATAGTGATGTTGAGAGTTTCTTCATAGACTTATTTGCCATCCACGTGTCTTTTTTAGTGAAGTGACTAATCACATCTTTTGCCTATTTTTAAAGACAGTGTTGCCTGCCACTGTATTCTTGAGTTCGAGAGTACTTTACGTATTCCGGGCCATAGTCATTTGTCCAACATTGTGGCTGCTCTTTTCATTCCCTTTCAGTGAATGAAATTTTCTGATTTTGGTGAAATCCAATTATCAAATTTTTCTTTTTTATAGATTGTGGGTTTTTTGTAGTTTGTAATAATTTTTTGCCTAATCTAAGGTCACAAAGATTTTCCCTCATGTTTTATTCTAGTTATGGTTCTATATTTTGTATTTAAGTATGGTTTATTTTGAATGAAGTTTTGTATAAGGGGCGAGGTACAGGTCAAGTTTTGTTGTTGTTTGCTATAGTTGAAACTCCAATTGTGCCAACATTACTTGTTAAAAACACTATCATTTTCCCACCAAATTGCCTTTGTTTCTTTGTCAAAATTCAGTTATCCGTGTACATCTGTGAGTCTAATTCCAGACTCTACAGCAGGAACCACTGATCTAATTATCTGTCATGACACCATTACCCCCGTCTTAATTACTATAGCTTTATTTTATGTCTTGAGATCAGACGGCATTCAGTCCATCCTCAAGGGAAGACCACCACCTCTTGAAGGGAGGAGAATCAAAGAATTTGACAACATATTGTAAACTACCACAGAGACCATTCTTTTTTATCCAATAGGAGCATTTGAATGCTGTAAATTTCCCCTAAGCACGGCTTTAGCTCCACAAAAATTTTGATGTTTTATTTTAATTTCCATTTAGTTAAAATATTTTCTAATTCCTTTGAGTCCTATTCTTTATCCCATGAATTATTTAGATATATGTTGTTTAATTGACATATATTTGGGGATTTTCCAGTTATCTATTCCTGATTTCCACTTTAATTCTCTGATGGTCTGAGAATATACTTAGTATGATTTTTATACTTTTAAATGTGTAAAAGCTTGTTTTGTGCCTAAGAATATGGTCTATGTTTGTGAATGTTCCACTTGCAGTTTAGAAGAATATGTATTCTGCTACTGTTGGATGGGGTGTTCTATAAATATCGAGTAGATCAAGCTGGTTGTAGTATTTTTTGTATCTTTGCTTATTTTCTATCCATTTGTTCTATCTGTGATGGGAAGAGGAGTGTTGAAGTCTTTGTTCGAAGTGTCTATTTATTTTCAGTTTAACTAGATTTTTGCTTCATGAATTTGGAAGCTTTGATGCTGGGTGCATACACATTTAGAATTTTTATTTCTTCTTGATGAACTGATCCTTTGTGATCATGTAATGGCCCTTTTTTTTCTTAGCAATTTTCTTTGTTCTGAAATCTACTTTTTCTGACTAATATAATTCCTCCAGCTTTTTTTTTGATTTGTTTGCTCAACAAATTTTTTGCCATCCTTTTACTCTTCATTTATGTGTCATTATGTTTAAACTGGTTTTCCAGGAGACAGAATATACTTGTATCTTGACTTGTTTTTAGCCAATCTGATGGTCTCTGAATTTTAATTGTGTTTTGAATGTTTCCATTAAATGTAATTATTAATGTGATTGGATTTATGTCTACCATTTAATTTTCTTTTCAGTTTGTCCCATTTTCTTTCTTTGTCTTCTGTTTCCCCATTCTGGTCTTCTTTTGCATTGTCCAAACTTTTCTTTTGTTGAGGAAGATTAGCCCTGAGCTAATGTCTGTGCCAATCTTCATCCATTTTGTATGTGGGTCACCGCTACAGCATGGCCGCTGATGAGTGGTGTAGATCTATGCCCAGGAACTGTATCCAGGCCACTGAAGTGGAGTGTGCCAAACTTGATTGCTAGGCCATGGGGCTGGCCCTTATCCAAATGTTTTTAGCATTTCTTTTTATCATGTCTACTGACATTTTAATATATCTGTTAACATTTTGTATAATTATCTCTACATTATTTTTTAGTGTTTTCTCTAGGGATTTACAATATATATACATACCTTTTGTGATGGTTAATTTTATGTGTCCACTTGACTGGGCTAAAGGATGCTCAGTCAGCTGGTAAAACACTATTTCTGATTGTGTCTGTCAAGGTTCTCCAGAATAGATTAGCATTTGAGTTGGTCGACTGAATTGGTAGACTGCTGTGGGTGGGAATCATCCAATTGGCTGAGAGCTTGAATAAAACCCAAAAAAGCAGAGAAATGGCAAACTCGAGCTCTCTGCTTAAGCTGAAACATCCATCTTCTCCTGCCCTCAGATATCGGTGCTCCTAGTTCCTAGGACTTTAAACTTAGAAGATTTATGTCGTGGGCCCTCTGATACTTGGGCCTCTGGACTCTTACTTACATCATTGGCTGCCCTGATTCTCAGCCCTTCAGACTTGGATCGAATTCCACCACTGGCCTTCTTGGTTCTCCAGCTTATGGATAGCAGACTGTGCGACTTCTCAACCTCTGTAATCATGTGAGACAATTTCTGTAATAAATCTCTCTCTCTCCACACAAATGCATGTGTATATATATGAGATTTATTTACGCCTTATATATATAAATGTGTGCATGTGTGGAGAGAGAGAGAGATCTCCTATTGGCTCTGTTTCTCTGGAGAACCCTGACTAATACATTCTTTCACAGTCTGTGTAGAGTTAACATTTTACTTTCAAGTACAATGTAGAAGCTCTGCCACCAGATAGGACGCTTTCTATCCCTACTTCATGTTGTGGTTGTCACATATATTATATCAAAAGCATTATAACTTTTGTTGTCAGCAGTCGACTTATGAGGTGAAAAATAGTCTATTTACCCAGTTGTTCATCGTATCTGCTGCTATTCCCTTATTTGTGAAGTTCCAAGTCCCCCTCTGCTGGCATTTCCCTTCAGCCCCCAAAATTTCTTTTTGACCTTCTTTTAGAACAGTTCTACTGGGAACAGTTGCTTAATTTTATTCTCATCTGGGAATGTCTGTATTTCTCTGTCATTGCTAAAAGATATTTTTGCTGGATATAGAATTATAAGTTCATAGTCTTTTCTTTGATTACTTTAAAGATGTTGACTCATTGTCATCTGAAATTCATATTTTTTTAAATGAGAAATCCTGTCATATAAATAGTTCATCCCTATTGGTAATATGTCATTTTTTTTCTGGCTGCTTTCAAAAATTTTGCTTTATCTTTGGTTTTTACTGGTTTAATTCCATTGTGTCTGGACATGACTTTCCTTGTATTGTACTGTTTGGAGCCCCTTGAGCCTCCTGATTCTGTAAATTTGTGTCTTTCACCAAATTTTGAAAATTTTATCATAATTTTTTCTGCACTAATCTCTTTTTCCTCTCCTTCTGAGATTACAAAAACATGACTGCTAAAACTTTTCATATATTCTCATAGGTAGCTGAGTTTCTATTCATTTTTAAAAGTCTTTCTGTCTCATCTTCAGAGTGGATGCTTTTCACGTATCTGCAGGTTCACTGACAGTTTCCTCTATTTCCTCCATTTTGCTATTGAGCCCATCCAGTGACTGTTTAAACTTCAGATAGTATATCTTTTTCTGTTGAAAATTGCCCATTTGGCTTTTTTTTAAAGTTATATTTAGATGCTGAACTCCTGTTTTTTAATTAATTTTAAGAGCGTTTATCTTTCTCTCGTAGAGTGTGGACACAGTAGCTGCTTTAAGTCCTTGTAATTCCAGCACCTGGTGTCCCGAGGTTGGCGTCTGTTGTTTGTCTTCTCTTTTGAGAATTTGACACATTTTCCTATCACGTCATTTTGAAGAATCATAGGTTTAGACCACAAGTTGTCTCCTCTCCTCTGGTTGTTGGCTTCATCCACAGTTCAGTTTTCCAAGGCTTTGGGACACTCGGCTGTGTTGTGTGTTATGCTCCACTTCTTAAAGGTTTTGCTGTTTGCTCTGGGTCTGCCTCTTGCATGTACACTCAGGATTGTTATATGACTAGAGCATCTGCTCATCTAGCTCTCTCCTGTCCAAGATTTCCCCACACTCTCTGGCTGCCAGTGTCCCCTTGTCCTGGTCGTCTGGCTGGAAAGATAAGGTTTCTCTCAGAGATTTAGCCAGTAATGCTGTCATGGTATTCTCCATGACTAAAGACAGCTTCTGGGCATAGCAGTGAGAAAGCAGTATGGAGAAGTAAACAAATATCCCCCAACCTACACCAGGAAAAAAAGAACAGTAATAACAAAACAAATGAAATTCTCCTCACGCTGCTTCTTGGATGGGCCGCTTTCTTGTTCCTCTGGCGTAAAGGCAGTTTCTCTCCGAGTTCCTGCTCACGCCTGCAGTGCAGTTCTCTGCTGGGACTACCCTTGAAATACAGCCAGGAGACAAAAGATGCAAAACCTGGGAGTCTTCCCTCATTTATAGATTGTTCTTCAAGTTTTGGCTCCCCTTCTCCATCTGCAGAATAGTGTTAATGTTTTGGAGTTCTTGAGTAGTATTTAAGATTCTGACATCACAAAATATTCAATTCTAATCAAAGTTGATTTAGCCATAATCTGTGAAATTATGAAAAAATATTTTATTTTTTGATGATGGAATGTTCATGCATGGAACTCAGTGTGTCTAAACAGACGATAAGATCATAGTAAAGATATGTTTACTTGAGTATTTAGGGTACCATGAAAGCAAAGACCCATGTTTACTATTCTCTTTTCAATTCTTGGCTTCTGTTACTGTTTCTGTAGCCATGTATGCAATTCTTTACACAGAAAACACTGAATAAATGCTGTTAACTAAGCAGCTGTGTATATGTTATTCCATTTTATATAGGTCCTAGGATTTCTCTGTCTTTTTTTCAGGTATTTCTAATCAATACATATTTTAAATTAATACAGTTTGATATTTGGAAACTAAATTCTTAAATTTTGATCTTTATACCTTGGGTTCAGCATCTTATAGAGAACATGAGAAAATCTGTGCCCTCCTTTTCTCTAGATTGTGGGAAATTGATTTCCTTGTTATTTTTTGGTAGATAGCCAGGTCCAGAAAACCACAGTCACAAGCTCTTCTGTTATTGCACCATGGCCTGTGTGACGGACGGAATAGTGGTCCTGGAAGATGTCCACCTGCCAATCCTCAGAATCTGTGACTATGTTTTCCTTAGTGGCAAAAGGAACTTTGCAGGTGTGCTTAAGTTAAAGATAATGGGGATATTATTTTGGATTCTCTGGGTGGGCCCAATGTGTCAAAGGGACATTAAGAAGGAGACAGGAGGGTCAGAGTGAGAGGAGATGTGAAGCAGAGGTTGGAAGGATGAGGTTGCTGGGAGTGGGCCACAAGCCCAGGGATGTGGCAGTTGCGGAAGCTGAAAAGGATGCTCCCTGGAGCCTTCAGAAGGAGCCCAGTCCACGGTGGCTTTCTGATCTCCAGAGCTGGAAGATAATAAATTTGTGTTTTAAGCCATTAAATTTGTGCTAATTTATTACATCAACAATAGCAAACAGATACAGTTGGTTGGATACGTGAAATTCTGCTAAGGTTGAGAAAATTATATAAGGAGAAATGCGAATGTAACCACTAAGCACTACTTCAAAATATTTTAAGACAAGATTCATTCTGCATGATGCAAAATTGTGGGAGAATTAGCTCATCAGACTGCTGGCTGGTGACTTAAACAATTGAAAGAAGTATTCAGGAAAATGGTTACCTAGCAGAACAGGTTTTAATAAAAGACAGTGTGTTGTGAAGGCTGTTTTCTCTTAAAATAGGCATATATCTCATTGTAAGTGTAATTTTATATAATATACACACACACACATGTATTATGTCTATACATATAAATGTATACATAAAATATATATAAACACATACAGAAACACACATATATATGTCTTTTAGTCACTTACTTTACTGAGCTCTCAAGTTTTGTCACTCTCTGTCATGCTAATAGTGGTATTCTTAGGAATATGACCTCCAACAATTGGGAGGAATTGCCTTCCCTTTAGTATCAAGGCTTCTTTCCTATTCCCCATTTGCTTAATTAGTTATTCATTCATTTTGTTCATTTACTCATTCTCTTTCAAAAATTCATGTTGCACTACTTTTGAACTCCGAACTGTGTGAAACCAGGGCACAGCTCTGATTCCAAGGTATTTTACAACTTAGTGGGAGAGACCCAGTTGTTCACAAACAAGCTTAAGAACAAGGCAACATCTACTCAACACCGCATAGGAGTATATGCAAAGGACTTGGGGAGAGTAAAAGGAGTGATTAATTGTGCTTGGAAGGATAGATGAAGATGGTACTTATCTTGGATCCTCAGAATGTAAAGCATTTCAACAAGTGGAGAATGGAGAGAGAAGAGCTATTTAAATTTTACTACTCATAACCTAACAGTTCATCCTGTTTCTTTTCCATCACTTTACTGTATTATTGCTATAGTTCTCAATAATTAAATATTTATACAAGCAAAATAAAGTAAAACGTGGTCATAAACCACATTTTGCTTTTTCCATGCCTTGATATAGCTTAGTGAGATACTTATGATCGAATGGAAAAAACAAGGCCGAGTGGTTAAGCTCATGCACTCTGCTTTGGTAGCCTGGAGTTTCGCTGGTCCAGATCCTGGGTGTGGACATGGCACCACTCATCAAGCCATGCTGAGGCGGCATCCCACATAGCAGAACCAGAAAGACCTACAACTAGAATATACAACTATGTACTGGGGGGGCTTTGGGGAGAAGAAGAAGTAAAAAGAAAAGATTGGCAACAGATGTTAGCTCAGGTGCCAATCTTTTTAAAAGAAAAGAATGGAAAAAAGATAATTAGACAATAACTATATGTTTTAATACTCAGGTGACATACAAACTTGTGCTTAGAGTTGGTCACTGTCCTGGCCTGCCTGGGCTGCCATAACAAAACACCATAGACTAGGTGACTTGAACAACAGAAATTTATTTTCAAATATTCCTTGAGGCTGGAAAGTCCAAGACCAAGGTTCTGGCAGGGTTTGATTTCTGCTGAAGGCTCAAGGCTCTCTTCTTGACTTGCAGATGGCCATTTTGTCCTCACATAGTCTGTCCTCTGAGTGCATGCAGAGACAGACAGAGAGAAAGAGAGACAGAGAGAGATCTTTTCTTATAAGGCCGTGAGTCCTCCTGGATTAGAGCCCTGCTTTAAGAACTTATTTAACCTAAATCACCTCCTAAAGATCCAAACACAGTCATATTGGGGGTTAACATATGAATTGGGAACAATTCAGTTCACAGAAGTCACCAAAAAGATCAAATGGAATGAGAATAAATAATTAAAAAAATATGTAGTGAGTGCCTACCACGTGTCGAGCACCATAGTTGGTGCTGGAGGTACTTGTGGAACATCCTTAATAATAGGAGTTAATATTTTATTGGAGAAAGGCAAAAGATTAAAAGATGACAACTAAATAAAAAGAATGTTTGTGACTTACAAGAAATTCTATGAAATAAACAAATAGGGTGACAAAATAGACTAACTAGGAAGGGAAAGAAATACTCCTTTAGATAAATACTCTGAGTAGGTAATATTTGAACTAAGATGAAAAGAGTGAAATAGTTCCAGCCATGTAAAGATAAGAGAAAATAATTTTCTAGGCAGAAGAAGCAGCAAGAGCGTATACCCTGAGGGGAAAGCAGTTTCCTGTTCTAGGAAATGAAGAAGTCAGTCTGGCTGAAGTGCGATGAGCTTTTGGGGGCAGGTTTGAGACGACCAGGTACAAATAGGCCAGGGTCAAGTTCTTCAAGTTCTAAGGTGCACTGGTAGGGAATTAGGAATTTATTCAGAATGTAATGAGAATCATAGAAGAGTTTTAAGCAGAGGATTAATATAATCTTATCAGTTTTAAAAACGATTACTCTGGCCCGCTGGGTTGCAAATGGATTGTAGGGAGCATAGAGGTGATAGAGATGCCAATAACCCATACGATGCTTTTGTGTACATTAGAAAAAGGTGTTTATTAAGACACTTTACTCCCATCTATTAGAAAACTGTACTGTACAGGTTTTATCAGAACCAGACACCTTAATTTCATCTTAGGAGAAGCATCCTAATAAATAAACAAATGTACCGTGCGTGTTATGGGAATGCTGCCCTTCGTGTGCACAAACAGGACGTGGAAACACTGATGGAAGCAAGGAGACCAGTTGCGAGTCTATTGCATTTATCCAGGGGAGGGAGGGGGTTGACTCTCTATGTCCTAATGCCTGGAGGAAATGGAGAGAAGCTACAATATTCAGAACATATTTGTAGGTAAAATTGCAAGGCTAATGAAGAGAATTAGATGAAGAAAGATTCTAGGATTACACTTTGGTTATAAATTAGAGCCACTGATGTATAAAAGAAAGAAGGTTTTTAATTTTATTTTTGTTGTTGCTTCTGGTGTTGGTGGTAGAGGAGGAGGGAATCAAGACTATTTTGGGATCCATGATTATTGGAGGTATAGTGTTTGCAAGACAGCAAGGCAATTTACCATATAAATCAGTGTTTTTGAATACTGATAGGGATAAAATAGAGTCACAGTCATGATGGACCTCGAATGCCAGCTAACAGGAGTTCAGACATGTAACAAATCATTCATTACAAGCTGCAGAATATTTGCAAAAAAGAGAAATGGGATACAACCTTTGCATTCCTATATTTAATATTCTCAATTTTGGCTATCTGTAAGCAGATAAAGTCATTTAAATCTGAAGAACAAATTGGAGAAGCAGGTGCTCTGGGGCTGGTAGGCAGATGCCCATCTATTGCCCAGGAGTCTGTCTCTCTGGTCTGCAGAAGTCTCAGCGCCACTGTGTTCTGAGTTACAGCACGACCTAGTGAAGTCTTCACGGCAACCGTGAGAAGGAAGCGTTATGTTGTTATCTCACAGAAAAGGAAATTACGGACAGTGTATGCTATGATGTTAGTCGCGAAGTCAGGGCCTCTGGAAGATCTTTGGACTAATCTCTTGCTGATTATAAGGATTTAGTACCCAATGTACTTCAGTGCCACCTAAAAAATGGATAATAAAACGTGCGCTTCTGAGTATTTTGACCAGGAGTTGGCAGCGAAAAGAGATTGGGTGGAAAATTCCTGTCATGTATAATTAGTTGCGTACCTTCTGGTAAATAATAGACTTGTGCACTGGAACTCTATCAGAGTTGAATTTCCTAACCAGAAACCACTGATGAAAACTCCAGATCCTTGCAGAGATGTTTCTGGATGTGCTGAGGCCTGGTTTGGCTTGGTATATGAAGAACTTTAATATGCAATTGGGAAGTGTTTTCTACTGAGAGGAAGAGTTTAGATGATCAAATAAACAGATTATGGAATTCAAATATTTCGAGGTTGTCAAAACAAATTTCTTACTTACTAGGAATGAAGTCACTCTCACCTGGAATTTCCCAGAAGATACTGCTGCAAATTTATAATAAGATATTGTATTGTTGCTTGCAAATTAAAGGAAAAAGAAGGGCTGATTTTGAGGGGGGGCAATAATTTATTGAACCAAATGTAAGATAAAAAAAATTTCACTAGCATTAAGTACCCTATAAAATTCTCTGGAAGTATGTCAAAAGCCTCAGTGAGAGTAAGAAATATACAAAAAAGTTCTTTTTTTCCCTTGCCATGGTCTATGGAGACAGTTCTAAAAATATCAATAGAAACGCTTAGTTTTTAAATGCATTCATATCAAAATAAGGATTTTAGTTTGGTCTATATAATGTCTTTAGAGATATGTTATACCTCAATAAAAGACAAAAGTCCACCTTGTGAGTGTTGTCACCTCTCCATGGTAAAGACCACAGCAGAATGGACATAGAAAATTTGGGCATGTTAATCACGATTTTATTAGCAGTTAAACCCTTGATCTCACTTTCAAAAACGAAAATGAACCTTTGACAATTAACATTTAGTTGCTTCATCCTTGATAAGTAACTTTAACTTTTTTTCTAGTCTTTTTAATATTATGAGTTCCTACTATTGTGTCCCAAGTCCTGCCTAGGGCACTGACCTGGTACTGCCAGTGCCCCACTCAGCTGAGTCTTGGGGTCGTCTACCCGTCTGCTGGGGTCTGGACAGGTAACTTTATTATCTGTGAACAAAATCTGAACCCGATACCAAATGATAACATTTTGGTTAAAATTGCACTTAATAAACTTGAGTCTAAAAGACAATACAAAACAAAACCAAATTCAGGTGGCTTTTACCAGTTCTACTCACCTGTGTTTTTTCTCTGTTTTGTCTTTCTGGGAAAGAGAATCATAGAAAGACGAAAGCATTTAATAGGATGAAAATTTTAAGGATAGTCATAATATAATTTGAATTTGAACAATCCTAGGATAGATTACATGGCCACACATGAATAATACATGAATTGGTACACATCTGTGGCACTTCTGGTTGTTGTATATAGCTGGATGGATGTGGGCCTTCTCCCTTTCCCCCAGCCCCCTAAACCCAGAATAACACTAGGGGAACCCATGGTTTTTCTGACAAGTAATCCCACATTGGGAATTCCTAATTGAGAATGAGATGAAAAGTCAGAGATTTGCCATGTGGATTCAGCTCAGGGAAGAATGGCTTGGGCATTGCCAGTGTGGAACCTATGCATTTGGAGAGTCATTTAATTTCTTTGAGCCTCAGTTGCATATAAAATTCAATTTTTTCCCCTTAGATTGGGCGTGTTCATCGTGTGTCAGGACTTGCTTTGCTCTACCCAAGGTTCCCCTGAGACCACATGAATGTGCAAGCGTGTATGTGTACATGTGTGCATGCAGTGCAGACTATAGAGTAAATGTGGTTACTCAATAACTGTTTATCAAATAAATTAAAATGCCTGAATGAATATATATATATGTGCTCTATGTGATCAGGTGCTCTACATTAACTGGTAGGATGCAATCATTGATGGGACATATCAACGAATGTGATATGAATATCAGCTCACTGTGATGTTTCTAAATTATAAAGTGTTTGCTGCGCTGGCATTAGGAGAGACCAGGCTGTGCAAGAACACTGGTCACCAGGAATTTTGGAGTGAAGAGATGGAAGGACTAGAATAACATTTCTGTGTCACACGACCAAACTTTGAACTTTATAAAAATATGTGGAACTGCTACTCTACTCCTGGGCATGCTCTCTGCACCAACTCAGAGAAAAGATGTCAGTGAGTTCAAGCAAAGAGACCTGAGCTGATGTGGACCGTGGCTCCCCGGCCAGGGAAAAGTTTCGTGGCTCACTGCAGATGAGCTATTGCATTGTTTGGGTGACCATGACTGTTAAATAAATATCATACCTCTACTTTTCACAAGTGAATGAATTGCAAATTGATCTTAAAATTATGCATAAGGCTTTGGTTTTAAGATCATAAATGTAGGCTCAGTTGATGAGTTAATTACACATGGTGTCTATATTAGAACAAATATATGAGTCTTGCAAATGCAATTTTAAAAATTACAGTAGGAAGGAGAATTTGCCTTTTTTCTCCTATGTCTATTTCAGGGATAAAGTAACACAGAGAAGCATTTTGCTTTACCTTGTTCTCTACTCTTGCAGCTCTCCTCTTGTAAGACCCAGAGCTGAGTACTCATGGAAGTAATAGCGATATTATTAGGCGATCTCCCAGAACACTGTTTCTTCTACTTCTTTTAACCAAACTCTTTTATCAGTTCCTTTATGCTTATTCCAAAGAGTAAGAAATAAAAAAGCAGAAACTCCAGCAGTTTATCAGAGTGCTAGTGGATTTGTATTTCTCCTTCAGTTACCACAGATTGCTTTTATATCTATAATAGCATTTCTGTAGTATAAAATGTAATTTAATAGCAATTCCTTGAGATAGATTTAAAAAAATGTTTGCTTAAATCTTTCATCTCTTCTGCTTCCTGCTTTATTCTTTCAATGTTCAAATAATTTGTATCAACCTGGTTATTGATATTTATCTTTGGCAGTCCTTGAAATTTCTATAAGTTTCGCTAATTCTATCTGTAGAATAATGAAAAGTACTTTATTTTTAACACATTTTTTCAAAATTATTAAGTAAACGTAAACACAATATCTTAAAAAGTATTACGACGTTGTGGATGAAACTGATGGGCTTGCACCAATCCACTTCTCTTTGCTGTTGATATAACCATATTATAACTTTGGCATATATTATTCTATTCTTTTAAGAATAGACGTTATAGATACATATGTTTGCATAGAGAATGTGTAATACTCATGTATTTATAAATTTTCATAAATTGTCTTGTGTTTTTACACAAGTGAATGACTTTTTACTCAAAAATTGTCTTTTCGATTTATCTACACTGAACAGGCTCCTGTCTTTTACTCATCTATTTCCTTGTATGTACAGACCACCTGTTCTCTATCCTCTTCAGATGTATGCTAATGTCCCCAATATTTAGCAATTACACACAGTGTGGCCATGACTGTGAACGCCAGGCTCCATTATCCTGTACGCCAGGGATCTCTTTAGGGGTAGATGCTAACAGGGGAACTGTTAGGTCACTTTTGTGTTTTTTTATTAGAGGACACATCTTCAATTTTTCTACATATTGCCTAGTTACTTTCCAAATTGGCTGATCAATGTCCATGCTTATGGGGAGTACCAGTCAACATTTGAAATTATACTGACTTCTTAATTTTTTTCAGTCCCGTGGGCAAAAATGTTATCTCTTTGTTTTAATTTTCATTTGCTTGCTTACTGGTGAGATTGGGAATCTTTTAATTTATTTACTAGTATTTGAGTTAGATTTTCTAAAATTCTAGGTTCATACGCTGTCCCTACTTTTGATAGGGTGTGCTGTCTTTTCTTGTTTATGTGTAGGATTAGAACAATTATTTACAGGTCCTCACTGAGGAGAGTATTTTCTTCCAGTCTGCAGTTTCTTTTAAAGCATGAAGTTGACTTTATTGTTAAAAAATGTTTTTAGTCAAATTTATATGCCTCTTCTTTGTTATTTGTGCTTTTCAGTTCTTTTTAAAGAAAGCCTTCTCTCTCGTGGTCTGCAAAGTGCTTCAGAGGTCAGATTCTGAGTCAAGGCTGATTTGGTCTCTGATTAACTGTGGCCCTTCAGTAAATTTATTAACCTCGCTATGCCATAATCACCTTTTCTGTAAATTGAATAACAGTAAAAATAATAGTTGGATTTACCTCCTTAATAGGATTATTGATAGAATTATTATCCCTATAGCACTTAGAACAGTGTCTAAGACACAGCAGGCACTATCTAACTGTTAGCAAGGTATATTGCCTTCTAATCATTCACAAGTTTTCCCTCCCATATTTTAGGGCATTAATTTGTCTGGAATATATTTTTGGATACGTTGTGTTATAACCATATAATTTTATTTTTTCTATATGGGTAATCAATTTTCCTAATAATATATATTAACTATCTCATTCTTTAACCACTGCTTGGTGAATCCTATTGTTATTCAGTCCCATGTATGCATAGGTGAGTTTGGGGTTCTCTACTCTCTTCCAGCAATCTATTCGTGTATTGCTGTGGCAATATCATGCTGCTTAAATTGTCAAAACTTTATGAAACATTTTGATATCTGGTAAGGGAATTTTGTGCCACCTCCAACAAGCTTTGCTTTTATTTTTCAGCAATGCTCAGCTTGCTCTCCATCAATCTCTCGCTAATATATATTTTTTATATATTCATATATTAATTGCCACATAGGTCTTATGATTCACAGGATTTTATACATTTTATTATTTTATAACAAATTTTATAGTTATACATTAATCTGGTGAGAATAGACTCTTTACAATATTGTCTTGTCACAAATGTAGATGGTACATCTCTATAAAACCTAAAAAAATTTAGGCATAAAAGTCAACCCTGAATCATTGAATTATGGATCTATAAATCTGCTCAGAAAAACCTTGGAAGACAACTAGTCCAACCCCCTGTTTTCACAGATGAGGAAGCTGAGGCTGGGAGAAGTATAAAGGTTATTTTTCAAGATCAGCAAAGTAGTTGGTAATTTTCAACATAAACCTAGGTCATGTGATTTACTTCAGAGTTTTTTGGTCATATATTTGGCTAAACTCTCTTGCTTCTTATTTAATATCTCATGCCCAGTGCTGAGTGAGGGGGTCCATGAATAGCAGATGAGTAAAATATGATCCCCACCTTTGAGGAGCTCAGAGTAGAAGCAAAAATGTAAGAGGCAGGCAGATGCTTCCCCTGCTGCTTGATGACTAGTAACGGCGACTGGGACAGGGATCCAGCCAGGGAGCGACAGTCGCGCCTGAGTGATGGGGAGGAGACGTCAGTCAGTGTGGACACTCAACAACGGATAGGTTTTCTTCAAGGGGAGGTAGGTGGAAAGGCATTCTGGATAGAGAGCGTACCTTGAACAACACCGCGCTGCACAGACAGACGTGCTGTGCTCAGGGCTAAGCAGTTTGTCCCCAGGCCCAGCTGGAGTGTGGAGGAGGGAGACAGGATTGGCTCAGATGGAGACGCCTAGTATGCCTTTTTAAGAAGCTTGAAAATTTTTTTTCCACAGTTCTTGAGAAGATATCAGAAATTTATAAAAGTCAGTGGTATAGAGTTGCAGTTTAGAAAAATAGGAGGTCATCAGGTTGGTGGACTGGAGAGAAGAGACTGTAGCTGGAAGGGTAAGTTAAGTGAGAAGGAATTAGGTCTTCATCTAAGCCATTTGTAGTTGAAATGGGGAAGAATGAGTTTTGATCTGAGTAGAGTCTGCCATTTACAGACCTCGAGATAGCGTGTCTGTGTAAGGAGGTGGTATTTGGCTTGAGCAAACTGGTATTTAATAAATTAGGAATTACAGGAAGTGTTAATTAGGGCAGGAAAGAAGGGAAGAGAATGGTGAGACTCATTGACCAGAGAAGGAGTGTGAAGTGCCTATGAGCCGTTCAGGGTTGTGGTTCAAGTTGGCAACTGGCAAAACGGATCTGAAGGATTCACCTGGGGCACTATTAGCAGAGAGTGGATTTGAAATTATGGATGATCAGCATTGCCTTAGGGAAAGAGTTTAGATCAGTAAGAAAAGTGACCTGGAAGTGGAATCCCAGGAAAATGCTCAGCATGCAAGGGTCAGGCAGACACAGAAAAACTCATTAATGATGGCCAAGCAGAGGAGCAGAAGGAGGAACAGGTAAGAGCACAATTGCAGAAGCCAGATAAGCAGCAATGATCGTATTATTAGCTTCTCTTTTTAAAAGGGCTCACCCTTCACCCGGTGAATATGTCTGGAATGACGGATTCATTGGCTCAGACAACCTGCACAGCAAGTTCCCTCTAGAGTTCAGATATGAATTTGGGGACATTTTAATTCTAGGCTTGTTCGTAAGATGACCATAATTTATCTTCTCAATTCCTTTCTCTTGTGGCAGTAGAATGTTTCATTTCCTTTAATAATCATGCTTCATACTCTCATTCTGAGCCCACGTTACCAAGTAGCACATATTTTTTCCTATTCAATTTTCATATTTGATGTAGTCACATAAGGGTACTATAAATAATAAATATGTATATATCTATATAATATTTCTACATCCAGTGTATGACATTACTATTGTCATTATGTTCCCAGTAATTGATGCCTTCGTACAGATGGAGGAATTCTGGCACGGCACAGCTGAGGACTTTCTGTTGGTAGCAGGGGGTGAATGGGGAGCCTTGTGGGCTTTTAATTCAACAGACCGTGCCGTCTCTATTGCTCTCTTCTCGGTCATTGGGTATGTAGCACCATCACTTCAAGTACCTCAGTCTTTAAATATGCAATTAGAAGCACACTAATAGACACAAAAAACTTCATTATCCCAAAGTGCTTAAATCATTTCCCTAATAGCTTCTCTGCAGTGCAGTCAGAAGCCAGTGCTGGGCAATGACTGAACATCTTAAAGTTTCTGAAAACGCCCATTAAAAAAAATGCAGACGATTTTTTTCTCTCTAATGAATATGTGTTTCAGCACATTCAGAATCACATTACCCTACTTCTTCAGGCAAACTTATAAGCAAAGCCCCCACAGGCAGACCCACTGAGCAACAAGGCTCGGAGCCCTGGGAGGTAAACAGCCTTTTCTCCACAGCCTGCTGGGCTGTTACTTGAGATAGTCACTGAAGGAGATGCTTTATGGCTACCATGTTGGATGGCTTTCCAGACAATTGTAATTCTCTGTTACTCTGCTCAAGAACAGCCTGTTGTCACTTCCTCTCTGGTGGCAGGAGCTGGTTAAGTCAGCCCACTCCAGTGTGAATTGCTGACCTGCTAAATTTCCTTCAGAACATTTCTTTGCTTTGCCATTTGTTTTGATTTTCATGGAACTGTTGGAACTGTGGTCATAATACTCCCACTCGGGCTAGTTACTTCTACTTAGTCATTTCAGAATGGTCCCATTTTCCCATTTTTAAAAATCCTGAAATTAAAACACCCTGGGTACTTAATATAAGCGACAGACCAGCTCTGGCTAAATCTGGGTGCAGTGGAGAGACCGTCAGCGAGAGGGGCTTCTGCTGGGTTCTGCCAGGCCATCTGCATAGACAGCTGCTCTGTCTGCCTGCCCAGAATCCATTCTCCCTTTTTCTGGTATCAGCATCTACATCATTTTTCTTTTTGGGAAAACATCTCTGCCTTTGTCTTAGTATATGTGATTTCTGTGAGGCTGAATTCTCTGCTTCAGGGGGACACGTGACCAGGGACTGGTTCAAGGATGGTAGGGCTGTTGGTAAATCCAAATGTATGTGAACTGTACAAAGAATAGAAGAAGAATGTCTAATTTGTAGGGTCAAAAACGCTATAAACACTGGACAGAAGTTACAGATTCAAGGAGAAAGTGATAGAAATTAAAGCATTTAAAATCCTTGTTTCATTCAGGAGGAGAATAAACATGTTGGCTAAATTTAGACTTTAAGTTAAATATACATATTAAATTTGGGGAGGCAACATTTAAAAGAGTCGTAATAGAGTGCACAACTTATAAAATAGTACAAAGGAGAATTAGAATGAGGTGAAAAAAATACAAATTCCAAAGGAAGGCAATAAGGAAGAGAAGCAAGACAAATAGTACAAAAATGGAATGGCTGATATCATTCAAATATATTAGTAATCACAATAAATGTAAATGGGTTAAACTCTCTAGAGATTATACATCTCTGAAGTTATATATGTTATATATTGATAACAATTCCAATTCATCAGAATGATATAAAAATTCTGAATTTCATGTTCCCAGAAAAATATTTCATTAATATTTACTACCTTTCTTTTCTCTGCATTTATTATGTCATTTTCAAAGGTCTCAAGTTAGATTCTTAACTATTTAAATTTTGATCTCTGTCATATTCTAATGTAAACACTTCAGCCTATAATTTTCTAAGTCTCAGATAAGCTGCATATCACAAATTTTGACAAGTGGCATTTTCATCATCATTTATTTGTAAGTATTTTCTACTTTCCAGCATGATTTTACCCATGAAGAGGTGAAAATCTTCCCAGAGGCGAGTACAGCTCAGGATGTGAGAGTGAGAAGCAAAGAGGAGCTGCAGGAGTCTAGAGTTGCAACATCTTGTAGGATAGGAGAAAAAAGACCAGAAAGTTCCAGAAAGGACTGACTAGGGAGTGAGAAAAAGCAAATGGAATAGTAACTCAGAGTCCAGGTCAGAGGAATTTCCCAGTGAATGTATGGAGCTGCTCGACGGACTTCTCCTCTTTCCGGGATGCTCACTCATTTATTTGTCTCTATTTCTACTTCCATGTGCCCTTTTCTTCTCCACTGCTCTCTTTGTGAGTATTACTCATCTTATGCAGGTATGTATTTTCAGGGCTTTCCTAGCATCTGTAAATCTTTTATGACCCTAACAACCCTTGAAATACAATTTTAATCAATCTGTGCATTCACTTTCAAGTTTTTTGGAAGTGCCAATTACACTTTACTCAGGTCACACAGAGTCAGACACTTTGGGGCTAGTCATGTATACTTAGCTACACAAGTTTGCTTTTGGTATCCACAGTATCGGATACAACCAACTACGAATTGCGTACTGTTTACGATCTGTGGCTGGTTGAATCCGCGGATGCGGACCTTGTGGATACTGAAAGCTGGCCGACTTAGGGACTTGAGCATCCCTGATTTTGGTATCCAGCAGGGCGGGAGGGGTGGGCTGGGGTTGTGGTCCTGGAACGAATCCTTTGCAGATACAGAAGTACGACTGTATGTAAATAGATAAAATAAGTAAATAAATAAATAGCAGATAAATGTAAAATAATCTGAAGGTATGCTAATTAAATTTTGTGTTTAATTCAAAACCCAAACCCACGCAGTTCAAAAAAGACAAACAGGTTTGCAGTGGAAATATACAGGGACTTACAGTTTGCATTATTTCCTAATTTCCAACTTTCCTTGTTTTTTTCTTAACCCAATCCACTTTTAACCCACCTTTCTCCTTCAAAATGTTACTTGAGATAGCTAGGTCATTAAAAATGACATTTTTCAGTTTTCTTTTTCTCCGTATGCTTCATATTTTAACTGGCTTCTCTTAGAAATAAAGCGAAGAAAGAGACAGCTAGGAACATTTTTCTTATCGTTAGCCATTTAGAATCCCAAAATTACCCTACTAAATACCTGTTCTTGGTGCCTCTCCCTACCCCACCCCAGTCGGTAGTTTGAGTTTAGAATGCAATTGCTTTTATTTCAAAAAGTTTTTGGCTTGGATGTTTTTGTATCATTCAAATGCTTCTTGGTGACTTGTTTATATGACCAATTGCGACTCCTGTCTGTTCTGGGCCTCTGGTCATACGGTCGTTAAAGCCGGTGCTCTCCAAGGACACTTCTAACTCAGGAATTCTGTGACGGTGATGCAGGGTCCAGCTGGAAGCAATCAGCAGGCATCACATACTGTGAACACGAGAGAGGGAAACGCTGCACCAATGCTGTGTGGACGCTTGCCCTGGAGGAATGTCTTGCTGTTTTAGTGACATGATCAACTCACTGTCTAGACTGGGGCTTTTTCCTTATTGGCCATTACACAAAAACGTGTAGCCTGGGCGACATAGTTTCCATTAACAGAAAAGAAAAACTTCACAGGATCCAACAAAATGAACTTTCGTACTTGGAAATGCAACGTGCATCTTAGGTAGAAACATGATACAGATTTTACAGACTACATGGAAGTTCCTAAAATGATATCTTCATTTCAGGTTGGAAAACCAATGATTTTTAAGATTTATTTTGTTTTGTTAACTAAAGACATCAGAAATATTTATAAAGAATAGAGATTGCTTGAGAGGTAGACACAGGTATGAGAATCAACATTTGCATGACAAAGTGGCGACCAGACCAGCTTCATTTAAGATATTTAAACCCACATTTAATAATCATTGATGTTTGTCAAAGTTAGAAACCTAAACTCCATGGATAGCTTTATTCCTCAAGCACTGAATAAACAACTCCAGATGATGAGGCAGACTTGGGAAAGTGGAAGAAACATGCTAGGTACTCGAAAGTAGGCATTCAGTAAGTTCAGTCCAGTGACTGAGTCTCAGTTTCTTAAAGTGTTTGTGACTTTCATTATTTTCAAAATTACAGAGAATCGTGCATGTAAAAATGACTTGAAAACTATATATGGCTACATAAACTAAAAATATTAATGTATGTCCAAATGCTTTGTACCCGGGTATGTTTTGAATTCGTTCAGCTTCCTCATCTGTGAAAACAGGGGGCTGGACTAGTTGTCTTCCAAGGTTTTTCTGAGCAGATTTATAGATCCATAATTCAATGATTCGCTGAGTCTTTGCATTTTAGAAAAATAATATAGTCTGTTATATAATACCCACAGCAGGGACTAGTGCCACTGGATGATCAAACACATTAATAAAGTATTTCTTCATGGAAATTTGTGAATATTCATACTATGCAGCACAAATACATGTTATAAGTAACTTTATGTCAGTATGAGTCAGGTTAAATTAATTCAGACTGTTTAGGTGTTCGCATTGCCTCAAAATAAGTTACACTTTTTTTTCACTTTTCTGAGATTTTGGATATTGGAATTGCAGATAAGAGTTGGGACTTTAATTAGTATTGAAATAAAGAGGTGGACTCCAGGAGAGCTTCAGCTGACCACTGGATCGCTCATAAAACATTACCTGTAAACCTCTAATAAGGGTGGGATTGGAGATTTTTAGCTCTCTTAGGTTTTAATGCATGCGCATGGCTGTGTCTGTCATACCAGAAAGGCATCTGCATGACTTGTTTTTCTTTCTTATGTAAGGTATATGTTTTCTTTCTCGAAGCTTTTAAAAATATTGATATAGATACTGTAACTTTCAAATCATTGCTCCAAATATTTTTTATGAGTGAAAAATGCTGTACGGATTGGGCTAGCCTGGGACTTTGTGGTTTACATGCTTGTTTACCAGCACATAGTGATGTTTCCCCTCGAGTTCCTTGGAGCTAGGCTGCTCTCATTGTTAAACGAGGTCATACCTTGCTAGAGTTATGCAGCTCTAGTATAGAAACATAATCTCCACTTGCTTTCATAATTAATTTGGCATGCCTCTCTAAAGATGAGTAGCAATGAAAGCTTTTCAATAGATGCTCCATAGACTAATATATTATTTTCTGCTTAATCTATATAATATGCAATTCAGGTACAGAGAAGAAATAGAAATATTCCAGGACTAAATGAAGAGAATGCAAGTTAATATGACAAGTAAAGGTAAAGAATAAAATTATATAAGACTTTGCCAATAAGTTATATATGTTTTCAGAATTACAGAGAAAGGCAAAATGTATAAGCAAAAATTGATTAGCGTAGGAAAATCACAGACAGATGAAGCTAATTGAATAATGTGATTATTTCTCCTTAGAAATAACAAATAAGGAGACCAAAGGGTATAACTTTGAGTATAAAGGGTATAGATTGAAATATCAATCTATAAGGTTGATATAGAGAAACTGTGGAGGAAATGAAATCACATCTTAATTGAAAGACATAAATTAAACCCTAAGACATTTATAACTTTTATTCCTGAATGCTAGTGAAAGAATACCAGGGTCTAGGAAAGGGACGATTGCAAGGAAGTGGTATGCACCATATAATCCTGATCTTGCTAATTTTGTCATAACGCAGTATCAACAATGATAGTTAGTAAGAGGAAAGAAAGCTACAAGCCAGCACATTGAGTTTTCTTGATCTGGGGAGATAGCAAACCCTGGATTCTGAACACCCAGACTACACTTTTCCACTAGAATGGATTTTAGAGCACTATGTTCTAGACTGAGTTGCCACTAGCTACTATGTGATTTAGGAAAAGCCACCTCTTATTTCTAGACCTTTCTTGCTTCTTTTGTAAAATAAAGAGATTGACGTATGTTATGTGTGAGGTCCTGTTTTGCTTTGAAATATCAGCTCAAAACACGAAGTTTGAAAATTCTCTAAAGCTCCTTAGAACTAGTGCATATCAAGAGAAGGTGGTGGTTTTTTCACGTGGATGGGGTGTAGAATCAGGGGATGCAAGAATAGTAAAGATCTAATTTCTGCAATGAGACTAAAGAAAATGTCAGAAATGTGAGGAAGGAAACAAATGCAAAACTTTGGTTCTTGGGGCTGGTCTAGTAGTGCAGCAGTTAAGTTCGCATGTTCCACTTCAGGGGCCCGAGTTTCACTGGATCAGATCCCGGGTGCAGCCCTATGCACTGCCTGGCAAAGCCATGCTGTGGCTGGCATCCCACGTATAAAGTAGAGGAAGACGGGCATGGATGATAGCTCAGGGCCAGTCTTCCTCAGCACAAAGAGGAGAGTTGGCAGCAGATGTTAGCTCAGGGCTAATCTTCCTAAAAAAAAAAAAAAACTTTGGTTCTGAAAGACTGTTTTACTCACATGGAATACACTCACCCTTATCCCAGCTCACCCAAATCTTATTCATTTTTCAAGGTCTTGCTTCAGGTCTTCTTCCTTGACTAAGCTTTTCATGACTTTGTGTACCTCTCCTTTGTTGCTTTATGTCATTGCTGTGTTACATTTCCTGGTAGTTTGTATATCTTCTCTGCAATTATATTTAACATTTTTTTGAGGGTAGCACTATTGATGTCAGAATGGTTTCATAAGAAAATAAGGAATATTCTGGACTGTTCACGTGGGCATCCACAATCTGGAAACATAAATACATCCTCACAGTCTGAATCTCCTTATTTATTTAAAATAGAGCCACCCACTGAAGCCTTCACTCAGTGTTAGAATGATTTTTATCTCCTTCATCATTCCTAGATAGGATGTGGACTCTTATTGTGCTGAGTGTTTGGAAGATGTGACTTGAGGCCGAGACGTATGGTCTGACACGTAGTCTAAGGGTCATCTGGGTCTAGGTGTCTTTTATTGTCACCAGGGCAGAATGAAAGGATCAGTATTGCTTTTACTGATTAATACAAACCTTTCTCATCACCTTGCTTTGAATCATAGAAACACAATTTAGGCCAGAAAATTCATTTTTTCACTTATTCATCCAACATACAGCAAACATGTTTTGTGTGCAGGTCATTCTCTCAGGCCTCCAGGGAATGCTCAGCTGCACTAGCTGTGATCCTGGCTTCAAGAAGCCTCCTCATGTTTGAAGGGTGTGGGTCCAGCAGTGAACCCGGTAGGTATCTGTGGACGTTTCCAGTGCACAGTTTTCTGATGAACAGGGCTGGTTTTGCCCTGCACTAGGTATAGCAGAATTTTTGATCCCAGGGAGGTTTACAAAATGCTCTGGTTATTGACTGACAAGCCGAGAACAAAGCAGCTGGCTATGCTTGGTGGCGTCCATCCACTTGCAGATTCATTTCAGTGGTAAGGAGAGGGACTTTGGGGAAGGCTAATTTGGTCTCCAGTTGCAGTGATCACTTACCTGGAGTAATAAAATAAGAGCACTTTTTGACTCAAAGTGTTTTGCCCATCGATTCCAATTACCACATGTGTGGGATATGACTGTTTTCTCTCTGGGCTGGTTTGCATCCTCCCCTTAGGTATTTTTCACATGGTTCATTAAAATCTTGGCCTTGTAAAATAACTATGGATTCTTTCCATTTTAATTCTGTTTCTCTAAAGCTTTCCTGTAGGGTAGAAACCCTTTTAAGCTTGTTTTGGGTCAGCAGGAGAGGCAAATTATCTTATGTTCTGTGGCCTTCACCACACGATAATAGAGCAACAAATAAGTCAACCTCATTCGTTAGGCCCTTTATTTCCTGCTGAATGTGTGGTGCTCCTATCCCTACCCTTGTCTCATCCACAACCTCCTATCTCTCTACTCCTTTAGAATTCTACTTTATCCTTAAAGCTTTCCTGAATCCTGTGGCAAGATGTAGGTAATGCATTTCTCCCATGTACAAGCCTTGTAGCTCTTGGCATATCTCAACAAGCACGTCACCACAGAGAAAAGAAAGATTGTCTCTCCTATTTAACTATGAGTGTTTCCATCCATCTGTCCTTCCCTGGCAGTGTCTGGATCTCTTCTATTTAACTTGGGAGTCGTCCCATCCATCGGTCCTTCCCTGGCAATGTCTGGATATTTGGTGGTTCTCGCTTGTGGATGCAATCCATTTAGAGGACGTATCTGGAGAGGCAGAGCGTGGCCTCCCTGGATGGTGTTCTGTAATACAGTCAAGCATTGCCTCATGACAGAGAGATGTTCTGAGAAACGTGTGGTTAGGCAATGTCATCATTGTGTGAACATCACAGAGTGCACTTACACAAACAGAGATGAGATATCCTACCACAAACCTAGGCTGTGTGGTACTAATCTTATAGGACCACCATTGTATACGTGGTCCATCGCTGACTCAAACGTCGTTATATGGTGTGTATAACAACCAGATGGATTCATGCCTAGAGTTCTTTTATGTGTTACTTCTTATAGGAATGTGAGCTTTTAAATTGATAATTCAAAAGAAAGGCAAAAAATTATTTTTTATCCATCAGCTTTTAAAGGTGATATTGCCTGTTGAGAAAGTATAGAGCAAATACTTGAATGTTTTATTCAATTTCCATTTTTTGAAATCATTTTTGAGTTTTAAATACAATAATTTCTTTTAAATATCACACACTATTTTGTTACTTGATTTAAAAATACATTAAGCTGATTATTTCATTTTTGCAACCTATTCAATGTCCCTAATTTCTCAGAAAATAAAGTAGAATTTAGTGAATTACCATTAGTTCCTATTACTGAATTTCAATAGGCTGAGAGCTTCTTAATGAACTGATTTATTTTTTGCCATTTTTCAGATGTGGAAATAAAACTAACAATTATAAACAGTGTCAAGTCCTGAGAATTCACCAAGGACTCATATATTTAAAGAACGTTACCTAAATATTTATCTGGGGACATCACTAAATGTTGCCTAGCTTGCTGAGTATCTTGTCAAGTATAATAAATAATACTCGATTTATTTTTTATTAAAAAAATCACAGTTCATTTTTCAAAGATGAAAAACCATCTTGATATCCATTGCTAAGATGGGACATTGCTATTAATGACAGTGTGATTCCGAAGTTGTGTAAAGACGCTTTGCTCAATATGTGGCTAACGTTAAAAAAACTAGGAAAGTTCACATCTGATGGGAGGGGACGCACAGTCGAAAGAGACGAACTCTTTCTTTATAAACTTTTAATGTACTTAAAATCAACTCATGTTTTTGATTCATTGAAAAACTTCTGAAGTGCAAGTCAGAAAATGTAACAAAAATTTTCCCGGCAAAAACTAAATCATACTGACATATTTCAAATTTAATCCTCCGTACAGTCCCCTGGTCCTGACTTTACGTCTCTGAACCTAACAACTCATTTTACTTATAAAACTAAGTTCAACAAAGTACAGAAACTTCCGTAGGGAGAAAACAGGTGTGTTAGGAACAGCTTTGAGAGTTTAATTTTTACCTAAGACGTGTACCTTGGGTCCCTTGTACGTCCTTTACTAGGAATATTTTCTCTACGGGTGAGGAACCCTAATGGAGGCCAGGCGCCCTGACAGAGAGAACTCATTGGTTTGCTTGGTGAGTGTCTGGATGTGTTTGTTTAGACCTCTAGTTCCATGAAATAATAAAGGAGGGAATTTTTAAAAAGTGAAAACACTGCAGTTCATTGAACATTCTGAATAAATCAGGAGAGATGTATAAAGGGAGCTGAAATCTAACGCATGACAGACATCCAAGACCTTTGGGCTGGGTCAGGATTCACAAATAACCTTCTGTATTGGCATCCATTTTGCTGTCTTTCTTTACGGAAGTTACGCTTTGGAAAGGAAAACTTCTGTGTATGTGGAAACTGCAAAATGTTTAATTCTTAAAATCTTGCAAACAAAGTAATTCAATAAAATCAGTTTAATAAATTCCAAAAACTGTTCTAAGTGGGAGAAGATAGAGAAAATGTTTAACTTTTAAGGAACTATTTAAATAACTCCTTTGTCAGAGAAAAACTTGTGAGTGTGTTTTTCCAAACCCAATAGTTTTATTTTTCCGTTTTGTAGGGCAAATATCAGAAGCAATAAAAAAGAACTGTTATATGACTGAAGAAAAAAGAGAAGTGTTATAGGGCTAAATCTTAGTAATGTACCTAGTCTCAGGAGTTATGGAAAGGAATCTTGAGAGATATGTTTTAAAAATGACACTCAAAGGACACACAGGTGTTTATTTTGTGCCGGTTTAGTTGAGCTCTAACTGCCCCTCCAAGCACTTCCTTACCAGCGCTGCTCTGGGCTCTGGATGACCACAAGAGAGGCCAGCATGCGGCTTGGCAGGCAGAAGTGAGAGAGCAGGGATAGTGTTCTGTGTTTTGAAGGTTGTTCGGGCCCCCAAGAACGTGGCAGTGTTGGCTTCCCTTGTTGGCTCTGGTCAACACACAGGCCTGCAGCCCTTTCTCCCCTGCTGGGTTTTCTACCACGGGTTCTCTGAATCCTGGCCCAGGCATTTGAACAGATCTGTGCTCAGGGAGTCAGCGTGTGCTGCACGCAATCAGCACTGAAGCTGAAAGCAGAGGCTGGAGACAGAGGCAGGTTCCAGCTCCTCCTGTCATGCTGGTTTCTCATTGCTCGCTCCCCACTTCACCTTCCTTCCTGATGGCTGGCCCCTGTGGGTCATCCCTCTCCAGGCTCACCTCAGACTCAGACAGTGGCCTTGCACAGACTTCACCTCCACTCCTGCTGAGAGTTGAACCTGGTAATAAATCCCTTGTGCCATATTACAAATAGTGGTTCTTATCTGCAGTATAGCTTATTTGGTTGAAACATTAGTGACACACACAGGAGTTTACAGAAAAGTGGATCATCCAGCGTCTGGAGGTTAGGGAAATTTTGAGATGGTGGTGGCACAAGTTAAGACTGAGGAGGTAAATATGAACGAGTCATCAAACACCTTGTATTTCATGATGAATTTGTATAAATCTCACAGAATGACTCTCTGAGAAGGTAAAATTAAATGGAGAGCAGAGATGGAGTGTGTGAATGTTTTTGCTAGTTGTTCATTAAGATCTGATTTCCAACTGTTACTTAAGAATGTGACTTCCAGGGAAAAAAAATTATATTTCTTAGCGTCCCCTTATAGCTAAGTATAGCTAATTTATGGCCTGTACACTCTAAGCAGAGATGCCTGTGCAACTTTTAGCAAGTCTTCTCAGAATGAGGGAGATACTCATTTTACTTTTTAGCCTTTCCTTTGTCCTGCTGGTTACTGCATAGAAGAGACGGCTGGCGTTTGAGCAGTCATCATCAGCTGACAGTGGAGTCTGTGCTAAGGCTGGTGGAGTAGCAGACTGAAGGATTCTGAACTCCAATAATTTTGTGAAGCCTCCCTGTCAGTCCTGGAGTTCTTACGTCCAAACTTTACACCATAAAGAAATATAGATCATGGGGCCGGCTCCTGGCCAAGTGGTTAAGTTTGCGTGCTCCGCTGCGGCGGCCCAGAGTTTGGATCCTGGGTGCGGACATGGCGCCACTCGTCAGGCCACGTTGAGGCGGCGTCCCACATCCCACAACTAGAAGGACCTGCAACTAAGATATACAACTGTGTACGGGGGCGGGGTCTGGGGAGATAAAGCCGAAAAAAAACCAAAAAGCAAAAAAGAAATACCACATCAACTTTACTTTTTTCCTTGTTATTTTGCGTTTTGGGTTTCTGCCTAACAGAATCATATATGATTAATTGGGATTTTTTTTTTTTTAAGATTTTTTTTTTTATTTTTTCCTTTTTCTCCCCAAAGCCCCCCGGTACATAGTTGTGTATTCTTCTTTGTGGGTTCTTCTAGTTGTGGTATGTGGGTCGCTGCCTCAGCGTGGTCTGATGAGCAGTGCCATGTCCGCGCCCAGGATTCGAACTAACGAAACACTGGGCCGCCTGCAGTGGAGCGCGCGAACTTAACCACTCGGCCACGGGGCCAACCCCTAATTGGGATTTTTTTAAGTAGAAATTATATATTTAGGATGTACGATGTGATGTTTTGATATGCATATATATACACATGGTGAAATGATTACTACAGTCAAGCTAATTAATGTATCCATCTCTTCATATTGCTAACTTTTTTTTTTGATGAGAGCACTGAAATCCACTCTTAGCGATTTTCAGTATACAATATAATGATTTTAACCGTAGTCATCATGCTGTCCATTAGATCTCAGGAACTTACTTATCCTACGTAACTGCAACTTTGTACCCTTTGACCAACATCTCCCATTTCTCCTACCTCCCTGCCTCTGGTAAATACTTTTCTACTCTCTGCTTCTGTAAATCAGCGTTTCTATATCCCACACGTAAGCGATGTGTGGGTTTGTCTTTCTGTGTCTGTCTTATCTCACTTAGCATAATGTCCTCCAGGTTCAACCATATTGTTGCAAATGGTGGGATCTCCTTCTCTTTAAGTGTGAATGATGTTCCACTGTTATGTATATGCCACAATTTCTTTATCCATTAATTCATCAACAGAGATTTAGGTTGTTTCCATATCTTGGCTATTTTAAATAATGCTGTGATGAACATGGGAGTGCAGATGTCTCTACGAGCTGCTGATTTTATTTCCTTTTGCTACCTGCACAGAAGATGGGTTGCTGGATCAGATAGTGGTTCTAATAGGAATTTTTCTTACGTGGGAGAAAGCAGTCATTTCCTGAAAGGAGAAAGAGGTTGCAAGTGGTAAGTTTCTTGTGAGTCCCAAGCTCTTGGGAGTGTGTGTATCTGTGTTCCCAATGAGCTAGAAGGTGAAAATTAGTGACAAATTTTGTCAAAAGGGCAACTTGGAGGAAGAGAAATTGTATAAATTTGTTTTAGGCCAACCTGAGTTTAAATCATTTTCTGGTACAAAGAAGGAGATGCTAAAATGGATTTAAGATAACAAAGCCTGTGCTATGACTGACTCAGGTTTGTAACAAGCATTGAATTGATTCTTACAGCACCCGGCACATAGTAAACCATCAGTAAATACTAATGTCATTAATATACTGCCAACAGATCTTTGGGAACAAATTATTGCAGTGATAAAATGATCACATTAATCAGTTCCCACTGAGAAGTGGAGAAGTTCTGAAGGCTGGGCCAGTCCACCTTTAAAACTCTTATCTATACCTCGCACATTCAGACATTATTTCTCTCATTTTCTTTCTGTTTTTTCTTTTCTTAATGTCTCTTGAGTCAATCAGAGTTCAAGTAACAGAAAGTACCCTAGGCATTTCAAGCAGAAAAGTACTAAAAAGCTTAAGTGATTTCAAAATCTTCGGATGCCTAAAGAAGTGAAGGTGAGGGAGTCACTGTTCTGCTTCTGATTTAAAGAACATACAGCACTACAGCTGCAACCCTGAGGTCAGGACCTGGCAGTTGTGTTGACCGTTACACTGTTCATGTCGCCGCTTCTCCACACCATGAATCTGGTAAGAGGGAGAAGAACTTGGAATCCAGCTGCTCCCCAAGGACACTTGTCCGATGGCACCATCTCATAATACTCTCCACTTCCTTTACACCTTCCAAATGTGGTGAGATTGATCTCACTGAAAGAACTAAACTGTATTGAGAATCCTAGCTATAAGGAAGTTTAGGCAAAGTAGCTTTACACTTCCAATTCCTGTCACATTTAGGAATGAGGGAACAGAAGAGTATAGAAATGGATGCCAAATGCAAATTGACAATATCTAGCATGTGAAGCATCCCTTTGTACCCATTAGAACAGCTAAATTAAACAGACTGACAATATAAGTTTTAGAAGGATATGAAGCAAGTGGAACTCATATATTTTTGGTGGAATCTTAAATGGTATAGCCAATTTGGAAAACAGTTTGGCAGTATTAATTAAAGCTAATGATACACTTACCATGCAACCTAATCATGTCATTCCCATGTATTTACCCAAGAGAAATAAAATGTTTCCATACAAAGACCTACAAACTCATGATCACAGTAGCTTTATCATAGTAGCTCAAACTGGAAATCAGCCCAGGTGTTCCTCAGTAGCAGAATGCACAGACATATTGTAGAACATTCCTATGCTGGAATACTAATCAGCAATTATAAGGAACACATTACTATATCAAGCAATGGCATGACTGGATCACAAAAGTATTATCAGAAGTGAAACAAGCCAAATACAAGAGTATATACTGCATGATTCCATTTATATGAAACTTTTGAAAAGATAAATCCAATCCATAGTTCTATAAAACTTATCAGTGGTTGCTTGATATGTTTTATAGAACTATGAACACAGTTTTATAATACTAAGACATAGAACGTCTCGGAGGGTGTGGAGGAGATTGACTCGGAATGAGCACAAGGGAACTTTTTTGAGTGGTGGGCATATCCTACATCACGATCATGGTGGTGGCCTCACATGTCTGTACGTGTGTCAGAGCTCAACAAACTAGACACTTAAAATCATTCCATTTTAATGTAATTTATATCTCAGTAAAGTCAGAATCTATAAAGGCTCTGAGATTTTACCCAATTACAAGCTCATATATATTATATTATATATATTTATATATTATGTATATATTATATATATTTCTGTCTGTCTTAAACCTAGACTGAGTAGATTAAATGACAGCCATTTACGTCTCTCAGTTCTGGAGGCTGGGAAGTTCAGGTTAAGGTTCTGGCGGCTCTGATGTCTGGCGAGAGCTCTCTTTTAGTTTGTAGATGACTGTCTTCTTGTTATATCCTCACATGGTAGAGAGCAGAGCTAGAGAGAAGCTCTTGTGTCTCTGTTTACAAGAGCACTAATCCTCTTCATGAGGGCTTCACCCCCAGGATGTAATTACCTCCCAAAGGCCCCACCTACTACTTTATCACATTGGGCGTTAGGACTTCAGGATACGAATATGGGGTGGGGCAGAAATATTCAGTCCGTAATAATATATAAAATCATAAGACGTCTGAATCAGAGACAGAGACGGCTTATTACTCACAGCAAAACTATCGGTCAGACTAACTTAATAGCATGAGTTCCCCAAGTCTCAGTTCCCACAGGGTGAGGTGCTGAGAGTTGAGTTATACCTGTACCTGTAGTAGAGTGGATTAAAGGCGGGAAACCCCAGAATTGCAAAACTCTGATCATATATAAAGTTGCTGGTGAGTTGCTCATCCACTCCTCTGGAGAGAGACCTTGTCTTTACTTGAGAGTGTAAGCAAGTCTTCTCTGGGGGGGTCTCTGTCTTTACTATCCTGGAACATCTCAAGGGGGAAGACATCTCCAAACTTTACTATCCTGCATTGTTGCCTTATATAAAACAATCTTTAAATTGACTCTGAATGCCCTTGCTCAGAAGATCCCAGTCATGCAGAAATGTGAGATATGCATTGATAATTGTTCCCCAACATAAAGTTGATTTAAAAAAAAATTGGCTGTAATGATTGACCTGAAAAATGTTCTGTTAGCTCAAAAAAACTTTTCAAAGAATACATACAACTTAAATATATCAAGTTGACTTGATGCTAGTTGTTTATGCTTTATATTCAGAAAGTTCACATTACCTAATTGCACTTCTAAATGTTTCAAAATGAAGTTTAGATCATTAAAAAAAAAAAACAGCCTAGTTTATAAGATATATAGGGTTTGTATTTTAAATGAGATTCCAATTCTGAGAAGTACAGGATCATCAGAATACTTTACCCTCCTCTGTTCCTGGTAGTTCTTGCTTCCTAACTGTTTTCAGATCAGGGTATATCTAGACGTGGCTGTGAAGGCATTAAACTCAGCCTCCAACTGTTTGGCTTATAGTTCTAAGGCTCGGAAGGAACTGGAGGAATCAGGTCTCTTTCTCAGTGAATAACCACTAAATATTAGCTCTTATTGGGTTTTGTTTTGTTTTTGATGCAGCATTAAGTTAGGCAGTTAAGAGCCTGAGCTCCAGACCAGGCTATTTAGTTCAAATTGTGACTCTGCCACTTAGAGACATTTAATTTCTCTCTGCACAGTTTCCTCCGTAGTGCCTCAATATACCTACTTCAGGAGGATGCTATGTGGATTAAGTGAGTTAGTATAAACACAGCATTTAGGACAGTATTAGGTACACATAAGCTTGAGATAAACATTCAGTATTATTATTTCTCTCTCCATATTCTGTGAATGGGTTTACCCCTGCTGGGAACAATAAAACTCAAGTTTCTATCCTCCTCTTTGAACGTTCATAATAAATATAATAAGAATTTGAAGAAAACCTTTGGAAATTGAAGCTTCCTATTATACATATGACAGAATTCAATAAGCTTCTCGTTTTACTGGTTTCTTCTGACTCTGAGGCTGCCTGACTCTTGGAATGCATCCAGAAAAACAGTGGATCGTGTGTGCTAGTTGGAAGCTCACCAGTTCAAAGAACGAGCACGAGCTGAGAAATTCTGTATGGGCCTCTATGTGACCCAGTTTTATAACTTTTGCAATGTGTGGTTCTCTTACCAATGATTCATTTAAAAGACCACCAGATCTTATCTGTTAGTCAACTAAGGTGTGTTATTGATTGTATCTTAGGCAGTGGTTACGTGGAGAAGTCATTTATCCGGATAGGACATCATTGGACAAAGTCCAAGTCAAATGAGAGATAGGCGTGCATGAGAGCATTTGTCTAGCAAATGGGCAAGGGGAAGGGCTGTATGACAGACAGCACTTTCTTCCCTGTTCTGACACCGGGGGCAGGTGGCAGATCAAATCCAAGAGCAGGAGATCATGTGACTTTGGCAATTGTTGGCTGCTACAGAGAAGACCTTTCTTTGAAGAGTTTAATATCCAAGTATTTATAGTTCCCCTCTAGAAAGGTATTTAGAATTACCCAGATATATTAGAATCGTTTAGCAGATGCTGCGAAGAGTGTCACACATAACTTCTCAGAAAAGCCGAGTGCTGAAGAGCCAAAGTTAGAAGGACCCATTTTGCAGAGGGTTCCTGCTGCCCCCAGGACACAGCAGCTGCCCGAGTTGACCAAATGACCATGATGACCATAATGATAGGAATACACTCTGAGTGGGGCGTCAGGCCCCATGCACATGATCAGGTCACCCCAGCATTTCCAATTCTGTGCAAGAAGCCTCTCTGCAGGATAGATGGAAATATTTTTTGTTCATTTTTACTTCAGGGGCCAACAGGCCCTACAGCTGCCTGTACCAAGGGAAAGAAGATGGCTTCAGCCTTTTCCTTAGCTGGGAAGAGACTTTACCAAAATACCAAAGAATATGGCCAGGAAGAAAGAACAATAATATACCAGCTGATGTAACTGGATTAAAGCCTTTAAATATTCATTAGAAGATTGAAACAAAGTCAGGATGGCAGATTGATATGGTAAGTTAGCCTTCAAGAGTGGATGTGACGTTAATAAGAGACTATAATAAATGGAAGAACAATGGGGTAAGAATAAGCAGACCATTTATTTTTTCAAATCAAACCAAGACTGTGTCGGTTTAGGAAATTAGTGAATATGATCAATGAACACTGTCAAACTGGGTAATTCTGTTTAAAGAAATAAAGCAACCCCAAATATTAATGCCCAAAGAATTTGTTTATGTTTACGTGATTAGCAAATGAATTGGAAAACTGTTGCTATGTCATTTAACGCATGTGACTTAGCTAATTAACTACGACACAGTCAGTAATGGTGTTTGCAATCATCTGGACGAACCCTGGGCTCAGGTGGACAGACAGGGTTAAGGACTGGGAACACTTGCTCTTTCATGCCCAGTATAGCAAAGTTCTTGGATCACTAATTTATAATGATTTCACAGTGTCACTGAGCACAAGCAGTTGACTAGACATATCAGCATTAGCTTTGGTTTTCCTTACTGCTTCCTTTAAAACCGTTTTTCTCAAAATACAGCTAAATTGCCTCTGTGTGGGGAGAATCTTACAAACAAATTAAGCAAATTGGTTGTATAAGTGAAAGAAGACACTTTAGGATTCCATTAAATTAAAGTCCCTGAGTCATAATTATGCAAGACAGATAATTATATTTGTTGTTAGAGATACAGTGCTTTGTGGGTGGACTTGAGTTGATCTGGCTACTGTATGTGGCTGATTGATTTCTCTCTCAAGTTGGTAATCAAATCAATTAACCCCTGAGTCTCAATTACTGAGCATTCCATCAACCATAAACATGGATAAAGAATGCCGACATTCAAATCAGAGAGCCGCCTTATTGCCGCCAACTAACTCAGAGCCAGGCTTTTGGCCGTTCAAGATATTTAAGCAACTTCGAAATAAGAAATGCTCCATATATTGTTCAGTCTGGAGACATACTGCCCTCTAGTTAAACTGGTTAATTCCTGGAAAACACATTTATTGGAAGTTGTAAATAAATATCCGCTCTGATTCTGTAACAGATTATTCCTCTTACACATAATGACTCACTGAACTGTCTTCACAGCCCTCTCGGCCCTCGTCCAGTTCTAGCAAAGGTTAGGGAAACGCTCTTGTTTCTTCTGCCTTTCCTCTACTTTCTCCTCCATTCTCCATCTGCTTTCCATGTTCTTCTAACTTAACATTTATCCTTTGTTTGGAAAATTTCCAAACAATGTGAATTTGCTTGCTTTTTTAATTTGTCTAATGTAGTTTATATAACAAAAAAAGTTAATGGAAAAAAATGGATCTAGCTCTGAAAAAAAAAGATTAGCCCTGAGCTAACATCTGCTGCCAATCCTCCTCTTTTTGCTGAGGAAGACTGGCCCTGAGCTAACATCTGTGCCCATCTCCCTCTGCTTTATATATGGGATGCCTGCCACAGCATGGCTTGCCAAGCAGTGCCATGTCCGCACCCAGGATCTGAACCGGTGAACCCCAGACCACCAAAGCGGAATGTACGCACTTAACCGCTCTACCACCTGGCAGGCCCCCGTAGTCATATACTTTTGAAGCATATTGTGTAGATGGAACTAAGTTGGAAACAAATCTGACATAGAAGAAATGAGGAAACACAATGTAGGAGGAGGTCGTTTGGCTGTTCAGGTTGGATCCAAGCCTGGGTGACATTTGGTTGTGGTCACTCTTTTTCTAGCCCTGACTCTTAGATTTAAAAATTTTACCAAATTATGCAGCAGATGTCAACATGATATTTCCTATTAGAAGCAAACATTTCTACTGACCACGTAATCCCTTCTCTTACAAAGAACTCCTTGGGCCCAATATATTAGAATTTGTGAAACCGTGTCTGCAATCCCATGGGAATCAAGTGTTTTGAAAATAAAATTAGGCTGCAGAAGCCTGGTAAACTGCTCCCTTCTCAGTGGTGAATACCTCTCTGGAGACCTGTACTCCCACCTTGCAGTGGGGCTCACTATCATTTGTAGACAGGATCAATGAGTAAACAGGTTGTGAATCTCAAGGAAAAAAAGGAAACTCTAAAAAGAAAATTTCTGTTATCCAACTTTACTCCTTAGGTACTCCAGGCACACTGTAAAAATGTTTATTACATTGTTGCGTCAGGTGCATTGCTATCTGATTGATTAGGTTACAGCTGTCTTTGGTTAAGTAATTCTGTTCACCACAATTTTACTAAAGGGATCCCAGAGTTCTTGGCACACGGACATACAAACAATACTCTCTACGTGCTCATTCTGCAGATGCTTATACATGCTATTTATATGTTCTTTGCTATTTTTGTTACTCTCAAAAAATGACTTTAGTTGTAATTTCTAAGAATGTGGAACCCCTTACTACATAAATACAATTACTGGAAATTTATAATTAGCATATCAAAGTATCAGCATATGTTGGACTGTATTGTGCTTAAATTACAGTTGTGTAGAATTTAAGTTCATAAACATTTTCATTATGGTAATACTTTTAGAACTCTTTTCCATAATGTCTTCTTATGTAATACAAGTGTAACCTTCAGTACTTGAGTGTGTTCTTGCAAATTCTAAACTAATGAAGTGTGAATTAGTAATATTTAATGGTGTTGTTTTCAATTTCTCTAACAAACATGACTGTATTTGAGTTTTAATCATTTGGCTGTGTGTGTCTTGGCTACATAGCTAGAAAGAGGAGTGAAGGATGAAAAGCTTTTAGGGAATATGTTGGCAACAATAAAAGTGATGGTTTTTTGCAACAGATCAGTGGAATCTGGTAGAAAAGAACAATCCGTGTTATAGCTGCTGTGTGAGCTACAATACGCACAGATATGGGCTATAACATAGGGTAGGCTCAAAATAGGCTGTGGAAAAGAAACTGCATGATGATTTACAACATATAAATGGTGGAGGAGGTGTTTTCTGAAAATTTGGTAGGTTCATTGCTTATTATAATTTTATAAAAATGAAACTGCAAATCAAATAATATACCTACTAATACATTGAGGTTGAAAACATGGTAGCTCCTTTAAAAATGGAAGAAATTTACCAGAGCAGTTAAATATGTTCAACTTCTATTGTCTTAAAGACAATTGAACATAATTACAAAAATAAAATTGTTGTTGTTTATAGGAAAAGTTTTTGAAGAATTTTATGACTCTAAATTAGGTAGCTATAAATTAAGTGAGAATATTTATATCAAGAGGGTACACTAAGTTGTGAATCCAGATTGGTATTGATTTCTTTGCATTTTTTCAGTAAAGTGTAATTCACAAATAGAGGTGGTGTAGGCCCAACCAAGATGGCAGAGAATTATCATTTCTGTAGACTGCCAAAATAAACATTTCAGGAAGTGGCCACACAACAACTGGCACTTTATTGAGTTTATGATAATTTTTAAAAAATCTTAGAGTATCCTATTTAGATGATTTTGTGCCTTATATTTGTACTATGACAACCAACAAAACCATGAGACAAAGATGATACCAAATCAGGTGACATCATTGTAGGTCTGATTTAATTTTTATTCTACCCATCAGAGTTTAACCATATGGAAGAGAAGAGGAACTCCTGCACAAGAAATCAGGGAAAATCACGCACTTGTTGCAGGTACTGGTTTTTACAGGTAGTGCTGTGATAACACAAATTCTAAAATACAGATGCCGAGATTAATTGTCTGTGAGTTTATCTTTAACCTCTGGTCAGGTACCGATTATTTTCTCTCGTCTTGTGCTCACAGAAGTCTTCCAGTTTGATAGATTCTATGCTATTTTTCAGCTCCATCTCTTCCTGTACATTTGAATCTCCACGCCCAACCTCTTATGAAATAGACCTGATCTTGATATTCAGTCTATCAAATCTTTAAAAATTTGTGTCAAATGAAGCAATTTTTCTAATCTTATTAAAGATTTTTTTTCTTCTTAAAATCAATATACCTGCATACTATATTACTATTGGCTGTCAAGAGGAAAGGGATTTTAAGAGGTGAAAATAAGGAGGAGGAGAATAAATTGGGCAATAAACAAATCCTCGAGTAGAAAAGGATCAGTTTCGTCCATGGAATTACCTGTTCTAAGTGAATTAAACAGTGAAAGAACAAAACCAAACCGTACATGTATACAGGGAGGACCACACTTTTCTCCACTGCTGATTTTTCCTTCCAAGCCTTTTCTCATCGTTTGTGGACTGGCTCCACCTCTTTACCCACTCATCTCCTAGGATGGGACAGGACTCAAGTGATTTGTAAACTTGGAAAAAAGTGAATTGCATCTGCTCAGCTCTTGTCAGCTCCACCCTCTGCTTTTCCTTTTATGGGAGCATTTGATGTCTTACTGCCCTTCCTGTGTCAACGTGCCAGTCTTGTCCAGGGAGGCATCCCCGCCTCCTGCCTTATGCGCCCAACCCCGTGAAACAGGCCTGCGCCTGTCCAGCGTTACTGTCTCTGGATGAGTCTTCCTAATTCTGGGCTGCCTCTCATGTTCAGCTGTGTCTAGGGTGTGGGGTTTGGGAGGTGTGGTCTCATCTTGGAGAGAGTCTGCCGTGGGTGCAAGAGTTGCCTAATTGCCTCAGCTGCCACCATTTTGGATTCCCCACGATATTCTGGCCAAGGACACGTTTTCCTTGGACTACTTCTGGGCAAGAACTGAGAAAAGGAGGTCCTCATGCCAGCTCTTCAGTCTGACAAGGGGTCCCTCAATACATGTCTCTTCTTGGGCTCTCCCATCAGCCTGGCTGACTTGTTCAAAGCCACTAATTCAGTTTGGGTTGTTTCTGTTGGCCTGCCTGTAAGCTCATGTTGTCATCTCTTTTTCTTTCTGTCCAATCTGTTGTTAAGATTATCCAACAAAGCTTTCATTTCAGATACTAATTTTTTTTCCCTTTTTTGAAGTTTCTTTAGTGCGTAGGAGAAAATATTCCAATATTTATAGTTAAATCATCAAAATTATCAATGTGATACAATAAATACTGGTTTAGAAATCCAAAGAATATTGAAAAATGTGTCTTTTAAAAAGCTTGCTATGCTTCTGTTTTATTTATTCTTTCTTGAGGTAACATTGGTTTATAACGTTGTATAAATTTCAGATGTACATCATTATATTTCAATTTATGTGTAGACTACATCATGTTCACCACCAAAAGACTGGTAACATACATGCCCTATCTCCCCTTTTGCCCTGCCCCTCCACTAACCACCAATCTAATTTCTATATCCATGTGATACTAATTTTTTTATCCCCCAATTTTTGTATCTAGTTTTCCACTTAGTTCATTTAAGAATTTCCGTTTTGAGATTCACCATCTATTTACTCATGAATCCCATCAATTCCTTTAAATCATTGACTCTATTTATATTAGATTATTTATGTCTTTATCAGCTAAGTTCCAACACCTATATCATCAGAATCTGTTTTATGAACGAATTTTATCAAGTTTTCCTAATTATTTCTATGACTATGTAATTTGTTATTTTATGTTGAACATTAGAAATGCTACATTGTTGAGATTCTGGATTTTATTGTCTTTCTTTAAGAGTGCTAAGTATTGACTGGGCACATTTATTAGTCATTTCCTTTTTTTTAATGCACTCTTTGTATTTCAACTTCACAAAAATATCCTTCTATGTTATCTTCAAAAACTTTTAAAATGTTTCACGCCATATTTTATGTGGAGTTTGTTTTGTGTATATTGTAAGATAGAAATCTAAATTTCTTTTTATATCTAAAATCATGTGTCTCAGCAACATTTATTGTGTGATAAACAAAGTTAAAACTCAAGCCATAGACTGTGAGAAGATACTTGTAGTATATATAGCCACGAGCTTTACTGTTTAAGGAAGGCCTTGAAACAATAATAAAATTCACAAAAGAATAAAGTACCAAAGCTCGAGGCAGGTAATGGGGGACATGACTCAATGGCCAAAAGCCATGAAAATATGCTCACTCTGACTAGTAATCAGGGAAATACGAATTAAAGCAACAATGAGGTACTATTACACATCTGATTGTTTTACACTAATTGTAAAATCTGACAATCCTAAATGTTGATAAGAATGTAGAACATTTGCTGCTAAGAGGATAAATTATGTAAGCACTTTGAAAGCAATTTTTAATACGTGATAATCTTGGAAATGTGAAGCCTCTATAACTAATTCTTTTTCTTAGTGTCTACCTTAGGAAAACTCTACATGTATACAAGGGGGCAGGAATAAGACTGTTTTTCGTTTAGAATAACAAAATGTTGGATACAACCCGAATGCCCGTAATTGGAAAAGGGACACAAAATAAATTGTAGTCTGTTTATCAGCACAATATGAGACGGTAGTTAAATTAACTGGAGTTACGTGTATTGCCATAATTTTGAACAATAAAGAAGTTGCTATATTCTGTGTGTGCTTTAATGTATAAGCACATGTAAGTGTTTAAATATGTAAAGCAATCTGGTTTTCTAAGTATATAGGTAGTAAAAGTACAGAAATAATCTATGGGATGATAAACCTCTAAGTGAGAATAATGGCTGCTTCTAGAGAGGTAGTGAGTGTCAGGTAATGTTGTAATATTTATAATACTTTACTTTTGAAGTATTTCATAATTTCAAAATGTAAGGAAAATGGACAAAATTTCCACCGTTGTGAAGGGATTATTGTGGTGTCAGGTCTTCCTTTCCTCATGACCCTGGCAGTCACTGTGTATTATACCTCCGGGTGAGTTCAACCTTGACTAAAGTAGGCTAAGTGAGAGTTGAGGGGTTCTTGGAAGACGTGTCCAGTACAAAACATATTCTCTTTCCCACAGTGTCTAGGACGTTCTCCACTGACTTCTTTCTTAAAGGCATTCTTGGGATGACGGGTATGTTAAATTTAGACTCGAAATACTAATATTTTGAGAAGAATAGTATTTAGCATGAATGAGTTAATCAGGTTAAATTGCACTTCTACCTAAGGATAATTTGTTTCCCAGGGCATTTGCACAGGGGGTGGATAAATTAGATAGGGTTCAACGGAGTCCAAAGCTTGTTCTGGATTCTTGTCATCTGTCAATAGTAAGGAAGCGAGAAGGAGAAAGATTGTCAAAAGATGTTAGAAGACTATGTTGTTAGAAACCTCAGCCATTCTAAGGAAAATGCTGTTTCCCAAGCAGTTTACCTCAGGTCACTCTCTCAGGGTTATTTAATCATAACCAGCCCAGACAGTGTTATTTGGCTCCTGTTTGAAGGGCAAGGCCAATGACTCGCCCTGACTCTGCCTCTTATCTGCTCCTGTGGGAGAGAGAATTGGGCTCGATATGTGGTTAGAGGAGATTAAGAATTTCACATGTCATCTCCCACTTCTGCAATTACTCATTCAACCTCTATTTTGGAGACAAAAATGATTTTATCTTTATAACAACATCTTTCTGTCACCTCCTGTGTATTTGTTCACTTACTGTCTACGACTGGAGTCGAGCTATTACTTTTGAGCAAGAGAGTCATATTAAAGGAACATGACACGGCCACCTGCTTTCACTTCTCACACAGTGATTTGTTTGTTGGTTAAATCACTAAAATTGGTGATTTAATCATTATTAAATCATTAAATTCTCATTGATTATCATTAACCATTAAATTACAAGTTTTCAGATAAAGTGAGGGATTCTGTTTCAAGAAAATTCTGCCTTCTACAGTAAAATATTCTGAGATATAGGATATTCCTGTTATGGCTTGGCTTATTATTGGTGTGCATAGTCCACAGGTCAAACCAAAACATCTCAAAAGCTTCATAAACTTTGATCAGTGGTGTGCCTGAGCCACCTCATGTTATGAGAGCCTATTGTTAGCATCTCTTCCTAACTCCGTGGTCAGTGAAATAATGTTGTAACTTAAAATCAGACAAACTATGTGAAAATCATCAAACACTATAATTTAGGGCTTCCCGCTCTCCCCTGGAATGTTGGTTGTTAAATGAGTGTCTTGTAGTCAGTATTTTCATGTGCCTCACATCCGTTATTATTTTCTCATCCACAATATTTTGAATGACTGGTCTCTCATTGCAGCAAAGGGCTCCTTCAAAGATTTAATTATCAATAAAAATTTAGAACACAAAGTCAGAGAAAGGGGATATATGGCTATGTTTGCTGGAGGCTCTTTCTAGTTCTTTTGGACCTACTGGAATTTTTTAAAGGATTATGGCATAGGAAAATCTTTATAGTTCCATGTAAAATATGTCACCTAGTTCCCAAACATAGCTTGAATTATTCTGTTTACATTGCTAGTCAGGAATGTGTGGGCATGGATGAAGGAAGCAATTAGGGAAGGCCATGAAGAATTAAAATTTCTCTGGGAACGAGTAATCATGGAGAAAAAGTCAGTATGCCTTTGCTGTTTTCAGGGACAGTGGTCAAGGTTGGAGGGATGAACTGGTTCTTACTGCGGCATAGCTTTCGTCATTGTCGTCTGTCTTCCTACAGCTTTCCTTGACACAGTCTTACGAGTTTTTATTTGAACTCTTTCTCAGGTAAATTGCTTATTTCTGTATCATTTAGTCCTTTCTCTGGGGTTTTGTCCTGTTCCCTTCTTTGGAATGTATTCCTTTGCCTCCTCATTATGCCTCTTTCTCTGCACTTATTTCTGTGTATCAGGTGAGTCAGCTATGTCTCCTGATCTTGGAGCAGTGGCCTTATGTAAGAGATGACTTTTGAGGCCCAGCAGTCTGCTTCCCTCTTGTCACCAGTCCAAATGATCCAGGAGTGACCCCTTTGTGGGCTACCTGTGTCCTTCTGCTGTGGTGGTGTTGCTCTAAATGCAGGAACCCAGGGAGTCTAGTCTTTCCTTCCCTGGCCAGCTGTCTGTAAATCAGGTTTGGGGAGCCTCAGCATCATTGGCTACAAGGTCTAACAGCACACTTCTATTACAGTTTTCCTGTTGATTGGGTAAGCCCCCAGTGTAGCTGGTTGGCAGGCTCAGGGGCTTATAGTTGTGATATGCCTCAGGCCTGCAAGGCTGTTGTCAGTTCTCTTAGGAGTGCAGCTGAGTGGGGCTGGCTGTAGGCACAGGGGCTCTCAATTGTATCAGGCTTTGGAAGGTGAGGCTGATCCTTTATATGGCTGTTTGTGAAGCACAGGTCTCCTGCTGCTGATAAGCCTCACCCCCCACAGGACCACAACACTGTCAACACAGTCCTGGTCCATGCACACTTCCTAAGCCCCTGGAGCATACCCTGACGCCGCACTGCTGAGGCCCCCGCCTCTCCACAAATGCCGCCCCCCAGTTCACCTGGTCCTCACACAGGCCCTGCCCCACAGAGGCTGACACAGAGGTGGACACACTTGCCTGCCTGTAGAGGATCAAGGAACCCAGTCAATGCAGGCCAACAAGTAGCCTGAGGGCTTGCTGTTGGGTGGGGCCGGTCCCTAGGGCGGGCTGCCTGCACTGGCTGAACTGGATAAATCTGTGCTTTACTGGGTGTGCCAGCCCCCTATGCTAACAGGCAGGGGAAGAACTCTAATTGTGATTGCCAGCATCTGTGTCAGCACGCCTGGATTAGGTCATGACAATGGCTGCCGCCAACGTCTCAGTCTCTGGAAAGGTCCCTCCTCTCACGGAGACGCACCCAGAGCCCACCAGGTGAGTCTCTTTTCACCAAAGGACTGTGCAGCTGTCTTTTTGGTGATTTTAGGTTGCTCTCTGAGACGGGTGAGTTTGTGCGTGCGTTCTTTAAGACACGGGTCTTTTCTGCTTTTGTCTGACAGCTTTTCTGGGGGGTATCCCCACTGCATTTAATAGCCAGTGAAGGCAGATAGTAGGACCATCGTCTGAGCTGGGCAAGTCTGAAGGCTGCTTATAGGAGTATACGACCCTGCTCCGGACCTCACTTCTCCAGGGAGGGTTGCATACCTTAGGGTGGCTCACGCCCGGCTGGCTGTGAAGGTCTGTGGCTTGCAAAGGTGGCTTTTTTCTCTCCAGCAGGAATTTCTGCCTCTTCCGCCTCAGTCAGGACTGTCCCTTGTTGTGGGGGTTCTTTTGATGCAGTTTTCAGTTTTCTCTCCAGGGAAATTTTTCCAAGAATAGTTGTAACCTGGTTGTGTTTGTGGGAGACGGTGAGTTCAGAGTCTGCTTATGCTGCCATCTTGAGAGATCCCCTGGATGCAGCCTAGAGTTCTAGAGAAAGGACCAGTAAGACAGACCTCCTAGAGGAAAGATGTCTGCAATGAAATGCGTTTAAGAGCTTGAGGGCAGAGCTTGCTGGGGCCAGCAGCTTTGGCTGTAATGGAAGATGAGCCGTCCGCCGACTGTACATATGGAGACGGTGCGCAAACAGCTTCAGCAGCATCAGGCCAGGGCGCTCTGTGGCCAAACACGGGCATCCTCAGAGCAGGTACCAGGAGCCTCAGTACAGACAACGACAAGCCCGACAGCACAAGCGCCTGTGGCAGGCAGTGGTGCCTTCCCCTGTGGCAGTAGGTCTGTGCATCAGAGGTGATCAGATTCACCACAGAGGGCTGAAGCAAGAGCACGAGAGGTCACGATCCAAGGGAATTTGTGTGAAGAGCAAATGTGAGTCATCTCTTGGAGACTCCCAAAACTACTTGAGAGGAATTTAAGTGAGGCCGAGGTTTCCTTAGTTCAGGGAAGGTTACAGATGGAGAAATACTAGTTCCAGTTGTGATCTTCAGGTTGCTGGGATCCTAAAAGAATGGATTACACGTACATAATGTGATACATTACAGGGCCCTGGAAGTTAGTCATGAAGAGGGCAACTTTCTTGTCTTCCTTACAGCTGTGTCCTCCAAGCCTAGCTATTTATATAATAAGTCCTCAATAAATTTGTGTTCCTCTCAGATTTTGATTTCTTTGATTCAAATGTCCCATGACAGTAACTAATGTTCAAGAAGGGTACTGTGGAACACGTGACACTCCCAGGTGGATGCAGTGCCTGCCTTTCACTGCCGTTTGTTCTGGAATGAATCTAATAGCTGTATTTATTAACGCGTTCCTGTGCTTGGTGCTTTCAGGGTGGGCCAGGATCCTACAGGAAGATTTCATGTATATTTATAGACATATGTGTATATATTTATACATAAACATATTGAGTGGCAGCCGACTGCATCTGCTTCTGGATGATGAGGCGGACTAGCCAACAAAGACAGGTTGTGAAAGGACCCCCTGAAATCGCTGGGCCGACTGCACCGTCACGCACCAAGTCATGCAGTCAAAAGCCCCAGTTGTTTCAGCCTTTCTTCCCTCCCCCCAATACCCGATAATCAGACAAAGCCTGGAGAATTCTGTGAACACTGCAGACACGTCCACACCTCTCTCCTGCCCACGGCCGTGGCTTCTTTGCTGTTCTTCCTGCCTCCAGTGCTGTCCTTCTCAGGGGTCTTCTCACACCCCTGCTATCACGCACATCTGATTCTCCTGCTCCTCCTGCTCCAGCTTGACTGCAGGGGCTCCGTCATCACTTGGGCCCTCGCTTCCTCTTTGTCTTCTATACTCCAGGACTAAATACGTACTTGCAGTGCCCATTTCACATAAACTTTCTCCGATTCCAGGTTTTTGATCACAATTTTCGTCGGACTTTGAATTGCTTTCCGTTGCCCACTTGTTACACACTTATACTCTCCCCAGACTCTCTCTGCTTCCGTTTCAACATGTACGGTCTTCTCACAACAATTACATTGTATTTACTGACATCATTGGCTTACGTGCTTTTGTTTTCTATGAATCTATAAGCTCCTTGAGAACTGGGACATGGTCTCGTTATCTGTGTGTTGCTCATATATGGATCAGGTCCATATTTTCAGCTGTAAATGAGGGTAACATGGTATTTACCTCATGGTTATTTTAAAAAGTAAATGGTTTAAAACAGAGGAAGCCCTTAGAATAGTGCCTGGTACATGGTATATAATTATATGTGGGAAATCTCAATATTGTAAAAATGGAGATTTTCTTAAACTTACTTAAAAATTCAGAGAAAGTGCAATTAAAACTCCAAAAGAATATTCAGAGGCTTTTAAAAAATTGACCCTAAAATTCACGTGAAGAACAAAGTTCTAAAAATTATCAAAAATTTTGAAGAGTAATAACAAAGGGGATTTAACTCTAGGTAATAATTACTGGAAAAAAACTGTGGTAATTAAATCCAGGTGGCGTTTGCACAGGGCCATACACTGCTGGAATAGAATACATAATCAGTAAATAGATTTGACAAGATGAAATGTAACAGGGTGGCCTAACATGTCGGTGGGGAACTGACTGACGATTCAGTAAATGATCTTGGCTGAGACAATTGAATATTTAGATAAAAAATAAATTTCTGGGGGCCAGCCTGGTGGCATAGTGGTCAAGTTCATGCATGTTCTGCTTTGGAGGCCCACGGTTCTCGGGTTCGGATCCCAGGTGTGGACCTAGCACCGCTCATCAAGCCATGCTGTGGCAGTGTCCCACAAAACATAGAGGAAGACGGGCACAGGTGTTAGCTCAGTGGCAGTCTTTCTCAAGCAACAACTAAGAAGATTAGCAACATATGTTAGCTCAGGGACATGTTAGCTCAGGGACAGTCTTCCTCACCAAAAAGAAAAAAAAAAATAAATAAATAAATGACAAAAATAAGATTTAAAAAATAAATTTCCTTCTTCATATCATATCTCAGTCTTATCATGGTAAATTAAATATCCAAATGTGAAAAGCAAATTTGAACAGTAATAAAATAAAGATATATGAAGCTTAAACTGCTCTAAAAAAATCTTAATTAAAAAAATCGTGTCTAAAGAAATAAATATTTCTTTATGTTCTTGGAATGAAGCACTATTTCTTTCATGGTAATAGTGTTACCACCACTCATAGTAAAAACAGCAGTTATATTAACCACTAACACTTGTTGAGGGCACTGTTTTCCAGACTTGTTTTAGCACTTGATGTGTGCTATGTAATTCAGTTCTCACAACAACCTTAGAGTAAATTCTATTACTGCCCCTATTTTCAGATGAAGAAATAACATTCAACTTGCAAAAAGCATACTTCCCATATGTAGTGGAGCTGAGTTTTTAATCCTTGCAGGCTGTTCCTGAGTCTGTGCCCTTTACTAACTATTATATATAAATTATAAGCCATAAAGGAAAATGTGAACCAATTTGATTTCATTAAAGTTAAACATTTAAATAGCAACCAGAACAAGCCAAAAATTGGGAAAATATATGTGCAATATCACATATATTAAATAAAAAATCATATATCAATAAGAAAAAATGGCAAAAAAAGCAAAAAATATGAACATGCAAATCACACAAAAGAAAACCCTAATATCTAATAAACATATGATCAACTTCCATAATATTGAGAGAATTTAAATTGAAACCACAATGAGATTAGCACTCTGTTTTTGCAGAGAAGGGAGGGGAAGAGGCACATTAGTGTGCAGTGCTGGGGGAGTGCAAACTGAGAGCAACTGTCAGCACCTGACAAGGTTGAGGATGTGCATAATCTACAACCCAGAAATTTTATTTCTGAACGTTTATAGAGAGGAATGTGTCCTCATTTACACAAGATAATATGTATAAATGTTTATTAAAACAATATTTGTGAGAGTCTTAGAAGTATAAACAGCCCTACTGTCCTTTAGTAGAATGAATAAATAAGCTGTGATTTATTCATTTTGGAATGCACATTAATTAATATAAATTAACTACATTTGCATATATGAACATGATGCAAAAGCAAATTGAAAATGATGCATATGGCATGATACAATTTATGAACATATTAAATCATGCAAATGTTTTTAAACATAAAGTAGTCAATGAGGGGCCAGCCTGGTGATGCAGAGGTTAAGTTCACATGTTCCGCTTCTCCGCGGCCCAGGGTTCCCTGGTTCGGATCCCGGGTGCAGACATGGCACCGCTTGGCATGCCATGCTGTGGCAGGCATCCCACATATAAAGTAGAGGAAGATGTGCATGGATGTTAGCTCAGGGCCAGTCTTCCTCAGGAAAAAGAGGAGGACTGGCAGTAGTTAGCTCAGGGCTAATCTTCCTCAAAAAACAAAACAAAACAAACATAAAAACCCCCAAAAAAAGTCAATGAGCACGATAAACACAGTTCATAATAGTGTCATCTTTAGTTGAGGGAGAGAAAAAATTGGAAGAATAGGACTTTACATCCGTTGTATATATTTCTTAAAAAAAATTTTGAAGTAAATATTGCAAAATTCCAATGTCTGTTAAATCTGGGTGGTAGTATGTGGGAGCTATTAGCTATTATATTATTTTAGGAATTTTTGTACTTTTACGTTATTTAATGCATTTTGGTATAATACTTTAATGTGCATTTGATATTCACTATTAAAATTTTAAAAAAAGCTTGGATACCAGAAAAGAAAAAAGAAAAAAGGAACGGAAAAGAGAAATGATAGCAGTGGGTCAGGCACATGTGTTCCCATTCCCTGGGCAGAGGGAGTCAGACCAGGAACATGTCGCCTCGCCCTGTGAGTTTCTCCCCCAGTCCCTGCAGCCCTGCTTGGGCACCAACGTTCATGCATTTCTCTAACAAACATTGAGGGTCTGCTGTTTCCTGCGCCTTGTGGTTGTCTGTAGCATTTGACGTATCCAAGTTTAAAAGAATGTTTTATCCATGCGGATATACTGCAATGGCAGGGGAAGAATCTAAGTATAGTTTAACGGCAAAACTTTTTCCTCCCAAGTCTTTGCATTTTCATTGGTGTCTTGGGGCAATTTCTACCATAGGCTATGTTACAAGTCTCCGTAAACCCCTACCACTGACTGTCACAAAGACTCATTATTTGTTGTCCCCAAACTCAATTAAGGAGGGCTTTTCCCCTCAACACGTTTGTTTCAGATTTTTAAAAATTTCATTATATTTATAATGAGAAATTATTTTTTTTAATTCTGATAAAATAGTTGAAATGTTGAACATCTGACCCTGAGAAGAAAGGACTAAACTGTAGCAGAATTAACCTTTTCTACTCCTCCTGCCTTTCCGTCCCTACCTTCTACCTTCAGGACATATAGGTCAAATAAGGAAAGCCAGAATTATTAGATAGTTACAAATGCAAAGAAAACTTAGTGGGTTTTGTTTTTTGTTTTGTTTTGCTGAGGAAGATTTGCCCTAAGCTAACATCTGTGCCAGTTTCCCTCTATTTTGTATGTAGGATGCCACCACAGCATGGCTGCCAATGAGCGGTGTAGGTTCATGTCTGGGAACCAAACCTGGGCCTCCAAAGCAGAGTGTGCTGAATTTAACCACTAGGCCATGGGGCTGGCCTCTAAAATTCATTGTGTTTTTAAATTAAGAAAGAAAAATGCACAATGTACCATTGTGAATAGAATATCAGTTTCTTAATGGAATGTTAAGTGAGATGTCAGACAATTCGAGTCCCAGGCCATTCAAAATTCACATGGTGTCTTAGATTGGGTTCCTTGGAAACAGACTCTGAGATGCATGGCTGCATACAAAAGGGTGTTGGGAAGTGCTCTAGGCATTACACCTCCAAAAGAAGTAGGGGAGCAGCAAATGGCAGAGGGAGGAGCTGACCAGCAGTCCATCTGGATCTGAAGCCTCAGTCAATCGTATTGTATCCTCTGGGGCTGGCGTGGTCTTTCAAAGATGTCTCAAATTGATGTGTTCTCACCAGCCAGTCATTGGCCCTGACTGCCTTCTGGGAGGAAGTGTGAACGCGGACGAGGAGGCTCCCTTTGACCGGGGCAAGCATGAGGGAAGGCTGTTGAGCCATCAGCCGGGATAATCCTAGGAGCTGGAGATTGGGTGTGTTGGCCATGAACAGGGAGTCTGGGTGGAGCACTGCTTTTTTACCGTAGTGGTTTCCATCCGCCGTATCTTTGCTGTCCCTTTGAGAGGTAGGAGTCTGATCGTTTGAGACATTCAGCAATGAAGCAAGGCTGGGGATAAGTTAAGAACGTTCATTTCACAGGTTGCATGGAAATAAAGTAGCTGAGAGTTCAAACGTTTATTTTTAAGACTTCATCAGAATATTCATTCACCAACATGGCTACACAAAGCAACTGCTTCAACATGGCTAACCCAAACTGCGACTCTGAAGTGTCCCTTATCCCACAGGGATGCATCACGAGGGGCATACACCCTAATAACAGCACCGAGGTGGGGAGAACAAGAACTTGCTATTGAATATAGATGTTTAATTTAAGTAACTTTCTTCCCTTGATCTCAGTGACCATCTTTAATCCGCACATTTCTTTGGTAGGATTCGTCTATCCTTTGATTACCAGGTGGAATTCTTCTAATGGACTTTCTCAAGTAGCTTAATACTATTTCTATTTCTTTTTGAAATGAACAAAATATTTATGGAATGAATGGATGAGCTTTCATACGTGACAAAGCCAGGTGTCCAGATTTGTTTGAATTTGCAAATTTCCAAATACGAACCAGACGCTAGCTTTCTGATTACAAAAGCTTTATTGGAATCAATATCTACTCAGATGAAATACCTACAGACATTTATAGTATAAATTCCTAAAGAGTCATCTTATTTTCAGTTAGTTTGTTCAAATTAATGTATCTATGATTCTAAGGCGAGAACATAATCTAAGAGAAAAAAACGTTCATTTTGAAATCAGATAGACCTAGATTAGGTTTTGACTATGATTTGTGACATTGGGCAAGTCATTGAGCCTCCCTCAATTTCCTCATCTGTAAAATGTGGATAATAATGGAACCTATTTTATAGAGATTTTAATTATCCATAATACCTGGCATAGGAAAAGGCTCAATAAATGCTAATTGTCTTCCTTCTTTTATGAACAATTTAGTTAAAAGTCAGTTAGGATTGCGCTATCAATATCTGAAAATAAAAAATTGCATTTTGCTATTTAACATCACACGTATTGATAACCTCTTTGATAACCCAGTGAAGAGTTATCTGTAGATAAAAGATTTCATGCAAAATCATTTAATTTAATTAGAGCAGTAAAATACATCAACAGAAGATCTTTGGCAAGGTGGTGGTTATTCAGCTGGTACTAAAATAAATGAATGTAGATATTGCTAAAGCAAAAATTGCGCCAGGCAGGGTCAAACAGGCAAGGAAGACTTTATTCAAGGCCATTGCAATAGGGGTGAGAGACCAGAACACGGTCTGAATTCAATTCCACTGAAAAAAGAGTGGGATGGATGATTTTTAAGCTCTACAGTGAGAGGGCAAATACAGGTCATCTGCATTGTTAACTGGCTTTATCCCAAGGCAAATAAACTTTTTAGTATTTTCTATGACTGGAGGTAGTTTTACAACCAGGAGCAAAACATTCACCAAAGTATGGCTCCTGCCCTTCCACAGAGCCTGGGAGATGGGGTGCTCCTCCCCTGATATCTGCATTTCAAAGAGAAGACTCCCAAAGTCCATGAGAATGGCATTCCTAGGTTATAGCTGGCAAGAGGCTTCATAAGTGCTGTACATCTCAAAGAGGAAAAGAAAAATTTACAAGTTTTTGTTGTTGTTGTTTTTGAGGAAGATTAACCCTGAGCTAACTACTGCCAATCCTCCTCTTTTTGCTGAGGAAGCCTGGCCCTGCGCTAACATCCATGCTTATCTTCCTCTACTTTATATGTGGGACGCATACCACAGCATGGCTTGCCAAGCAGTGCCATGTCTGCACCTGGGATCCGAACCATGAACCCCGGGCCGCCAAAGCAGAACGTGTGCACTTAACCGCTGCGCCACTGGGCCAGCCCTGAATTACAAGTTTTTTAAATAAATGATTTAAGAAACTGGAAGTCAGGGCCAGGAGTAAGGAAAAAGCCAGGCTGATATTTAGTCAAGCTTAAAGAAGTGTTAAAATTGTCTTGGTAAATATATAGAAAACTGTTTTTGAGAAACATGCACACAAGCCCCCCAAATCCAATTCTATTAGTAAATTTAAAGGGGGAGTTTAAAAATCTCATAACTGCCACATCTCACTCGTTGGATTTCTGTGATTCCCAGCCCTGTTGTGTTAATGGTCTATGTTAAGTGGGAGTGGAAATTGCACTATTATTTTGTCCAGATTTTACTTCCTAGTACAACCATGATACACATGTTCTATTAGAAATGGCTCTATTAAATATTTGCAATAGGAAAAGAGAGTTTATTAAAGATTACATGTTAAAATATAAAAGAAAGATAAGTTGTTTTTCTCTAAAGAAGTGAAAAGACATTTAAACTTTTGGTCTTCTCTCTAGACAGGGACAAAGGATACAAAAGGTAGATAGAAAAAAGAGAAACAACCATGGAAAGATTATATATCAGTTTTCTAGGAAACTCAGTTTTTTTAAGACAGATTACCTTCATGGTGTCTGAATTAGTTAATTCAGTGTGCACTTGACACCTACTGACAAAAACAGTTATCTGAGGCACAGAGCTAACACATGTTAAGTCATATTGTGTATTTTCCAAATTTATAAGATTTCTGATAATTGTCATAAGTGTGGATTTTTATCTTAGAAGATAAATTAGTTATATATTCTGTAAAGCATAGGAAGGTGTATAGAAAATGAGAATGATGTGTGCAGTGGAGGCATGGAGAGTGGGAAACGGAGAACAATTCATTAAAATACATTCAGGTCATTTAAACACTGCTGCATTGTTTAACATCAATAACAACATCAATAATCTGATAAATCGTGAATTTGAATAAAATCAAATTAGAAATCTTAGCACTTTAAGAGTTTTAAGGCATTGGAAGTAAATTAATTCTATAGTGCTAAATCTATTAAGTTTACAGTAAATTATTTTCCTTTTGCAATCTTGGAAGAGGCAAGAATAACTTTCAAAAGAACTTTGTTATTGTTTGTAAAATCACAGACTTTATCCTTTTCAAGGCTGAAATCATGATGGAATTGAAAAATCTTGGCAAATAATTTCAGATCAAGTAGTGATGTAGTTAAAAATGAACTTGAGAACTATGGATTTCAGCAGGCGGACAGGAATCGAGAGAGTCCCGGGAGCTGCCATGGCATCTGCTTTATAGCCGAGAATGTGCTATAGGGCTATCGAACCTTCCACTATGAGTGATTTTCTGAGATCTAATTCCTTTTTCTTTCTTTTGCTCCTGACTCTTCACCCACCTTATTAAAGCCACAGTCACTTCTTCCAGACTTGTTCTCCAAAAGAACATGTTGTAATCTTGCTCTCAGTGGACTATCCTTCTGACTGTCATAGGCGTTTCCTTATACAGGAAAGAAGTTGAGAGAAGAAAAGAAGACAGGAAATCTACCATTACCAAACTGGAAAAATAAAGAGAGAGTTATAGAAAATCACCAACAAAGATATTGGAATTCTGATGAATTTCTTTTTGGCTTATAAAAAATCTTTTAAAGTATAATAAAAATGCACATTTCATTCACTATGCAAACAAACCCATATAATAACCAGATCAAGAAACAAAAAAATGCCAGGACCCAAAAGCCTCTTCTGTGCTCCTTTCTAGACCAGACCTCTGTGATTTCTAACAGGTCACGTTAGTTGTGTCTGTCTTTGTACTGGAATCATGCAGCTTATGTTTTTATGTCTGGCTTATTTCACTCACTCAACATCATGCTTTTGAATTTATCTATATTGTTGAGAGGAACTGTAAATTATTCATCCTCAGTTTTGTATATGGCCCAATTGCGTGAACACCAAAATGTGTTTATTGCTTCAACTATTGATGTGTGTTTAGGTGTTTTCAGTAAGAACTATTCCAAGTAGTACTGCTGTGAACGTTCTGGTACATTACTTTGGTTTACAGGTGCACTCATTTTTGTCATAGATGACATTGGGTCATCGGGTAGGAATACTTTTGGGAGTAGTAGACAAGTGGTTTCCAAAGTGGTTTTACTGGTTTACATTCATTTCAGAATCTGTGACAACTTCAGTTACACCACATATTTGCCAAACTTGTATTTCCTGTCTTTTAAAATTTTAGCCATTATGATAAATGTGTAGCGGTATGTCATTCTAATTTTCATGTTCATTTCTCTGATGACTAACGACCTTATTAGCCATTTGTGTATCTTCTTTTATAAAATGCCTTTCAAGTCTTTTGCTCACTTCCTATTGGACTGTCTTTTTCTCACTGATTTGTAAGTGTTCTTTGTGTAGTCTGGCTATGAGTTATCACATTGTTTGTAAAACCACATTATGTATGAATTGCAAATATCTTATATTTTCTCTCGATATTTGAGTCGATTTTTCATTTTCTTAATGGTGCCTTTTGATGTAGAGTTTGTCAATTTTTTTCGTCCTATGTTAGTGCTCTATGTATCCTTTTGAAGGTATTTTCACCTACTCCAAAATCACAAAATGGTTGTTCTTTGTTTTCTGCTAAAAGCTTTATTGTTTAATTTTCACATTTGGATTTATAATCCCTCTGGACTGGAGAGTGGTCCAGATAATTTTTCCCATTGTTTGTCCGAATGATCCAAGAACGATATTTTGAAAAGATCATAGTTTCTCTCCACTCTTCTGCAAATCAGATAACCATACAGTGGTGTCTGTTTTGTGCTCCCTGTTCTGTTCCATTGGTGTGGTTGTCTGTTATTGTGCCACTGTCACATTGTCTTACTGTAGCTTTATAAGTGCTATAATTTTTCCACTTTTGTTCTTGTTTAAACTTGACTTGGCTACTTGTGGTTGTCTTCTGCATTTTCAAATAAATTTTAGAATAAGCTTGCCATTTTCCGCAAAAGAAAAACTACTGAAATTTTGATTGGGATTGCATTGAATCTATAGATTAATTTTGAGGGAATTGGCATATTTGTAATGTTGAGATTACCAGTCTGTAAATATATCTGCTTTTTTGCACAGCAATGTTTTATAGTGTTTTAATGAAAGATCTTACTTAACTATAATTAGATTTATTGCTAGGTATTTAACATTTTATTTTAAAATATTTTTTCCTGTATGTTTGTTGCTTGTGTATTAAAATATAATTAACTTTATAAGTAGACCATGAATCTTGTGACTTTGGTAATGTTGTCTTACTAATTCTAGTGGTTTGTAGATTCCTTCTTTCCCCACTCTCGACTTAAGTATACAGGGAAATTGTTTGGGACTTGTGACTTTTTTTTTTTCCTTTTCTAATTCATATACCTTTTATAAATTTCTTGCCTTGTTGCACTGTCTGGGAAATACAGCTGTCTAGAGATGATGATAATGAACATCATTGTCTCAATCATAATATCAAGAAGAAAGCTTTAGATATTTCGATAGTTAGTATTTAGATACTTCATTAAGTATAATAAGACTTTTCAGTAAATATTCTTTATCAGATTGAGGACTTTCCTGGCTAATTTTAATATGAAGACTTTTAGTAGTTTTTGAATTTTAATACTTTCCTGCATTATTGATATCATACTATAATTTTTCTTTTTAAATATATACTAATCTTTTATTTATATTTTAATCTTTTTTAAAATTTGATTTCTTTAAACTTAAAAAAAAATGAAAACAGTTCACCCATTTCTTTCACACCCCACTTGCCACCTCTTGCAACCACCATCTGTTTTCTGTATCAATGAAATTGTAGGTTTTAAAAAAAATTTTTCTTTAGATTCTACATGTAATGAGATAATACACTATTTGTCTTTCTCTGTCTGACTTATCCCACTTAGCATAATAATACTCTAGGCCCATCCATGTTGTCACAAATGGCAAGATTTCATTCTTTTTATGCCTGAATAATATTCCATTGTGTGTGTGTGTATATATATATATATATATATATATATATAAAATACAGTTTCTTTATCCAATCATCCATTAATAGACACTTAGGTCATTTACATATGTTGGCTATGGTAAATAATGTTGCAGTGAACATGGTGATGCATATATCTTTTTGAGTTAGCATTTTTGTTTTCTTCAGATAAATACCCAGAAGTGTAATTGCTGCATTATATAGTAGTTCTACTTTTAATTTCTTGAGGGAAGTCCATACTGTTTTCCGTAGTGGCCGTACCAATTTACATTCCCACCAACAGTGTACAAGGGTTCTCTTTTCTCCACATCCTCACCAAAACTTATTTCTAGTCTTTTTGATAACAGCCGTTGTAACAGGTATGAGGTGGTATCTCACTGTGGTTTTCATTTGCATTTCCCTGGTAATTAGTGATGTTGAGCATCTCTTCATGTACCTGCTGGCCATCTGTACATCTTCTTTGGAAAAATGTCTATTCTGATTTTCTGCACATTTTTTTAGTTGGATTATTTGGTTTTTGGCAACTGAGTTGTATGAGCTCTTTATATATTTTGAATATTAACCGCTTATCAATATATATGATTTGCAAATATTTTCTCCCATTCACTAATTTGCTTTTCCATTTTGTTAATGGTTCCCTTTGCTGTGCAAAAGCTTTTTGGTCATATGTAGCCCTACTTGTTTATATTTGCTTTTATTGTTTGTGCTTTTGGTTTCAGATTCAAAAAATCATCACTAAGGCCTATGTCAAGGAACTTACCACCTGTTTTCTTCTAGGGGTTTTATGGTTTCAGGTGCTACATTCATGTCTTTAATCCACTTTGAGTTGATTTTTGTGTATGGTGTAAGATAGTGGTCCAGTTTCATTCTTTTGCATATGGCTGTCCAGTTTTCCCAACACTACTTGCTGAAGACACTGTCCTTTACCCATTGCATGTTCTTCGTTCCTTTGTTGGATATTAATTGTTCATATATGTGTGGGATTATCTGTTGGTTCTCTCTTTTGTTCTGTTGATCTTTGTATCATTTTTATGCCAATAACATACAGTTCTGGTTACTAGAGTATGTAGTACAGTTTGAAATCAGGGAGCGTGGTGCCTCCAGCTTTGTTCTTTTTTGTCAAGATTGCTTTGGCTGTTTGGGGTCTTTGTGATTCCATACAAATTTTAGGATTGTTTCTTCTATTTCTGTGAAAAATGTTGTTGGAGTTTTGATGGGAATTGCATTGAATCTGTAGATTGCTTTGTGTAGTATGGACATATTAACAATATGATTTCTTCCAGTCATGAGCATGGAATATCGTTCCATTTATTTGTATCTTCTTCAATATACTTTCATCTCCCTGGTTGAATTTATTTCTAAGTATTTTATTCATTTTTATGCAGTTATAAATGGGATTGTTTTCTTAATTTCTCTTTCTGATATTTCATTAGTAGTGTATAGAAATGCAACAGATTTTTGTGTACTGATTTTATATCATGCAACTTTACTGAATTCGTTTATTAACTCTACTGGTTTTTTGATCCCGTCTTTAGGGTTTTCTATATATAATACCATGTCATCTGCAAGTAGTGACAGTTTTACTTCTTCCTTTCCAATTTGGATGCCTTCTATTTATTTTTCTTGCCTAATTGCTCTAGCTGGTATTTCCAATACTATATTGAATAAAAGTGGCTAGTTGGGCATCCTTGTCTTATTCTTGACCTTAGAGGGAAAACTTTCTGCTTTTCATTGTTGAGAATGATGTTAGCTGTGGGCTTGTCATATATGGCCTTTATTATGTTGAAGTATGTTCCTTCTATACCCACTTTGTTGAGAGTTTTTATCATAAATGGATACTGAATTTTGTCAATTGCTTTTTCTGAATCTACTGAGATGATCATGTGATTTCTATCCTTCATTTTGTTAATGTGGTGTATCACATTGATTGATTTGTGGATATTGAACCACCATTCATTTCTGGAATAAATCGCACAGATCATGGCGTACAATCCTTTTAATGTACTGCTGAATTTGTTTTGCTAATATTTTGTTGTGGATTTCTGCATCTATGTTCATCAGGGATTTTGGCCTGCAATTATCTTTTCTTGTGGTATCCTTGTCTGGTTTTGATATCAAGGTAATGCTGGACTTGTAAAATGAGTTTGGAAGACTTCCCTCCTTACTATTTTTTTGGGAAAGATTGGTATTAATTCTTCTTTCAATGTTTGGTAGATTTCACCAGTGAAGCTGTCTGAACTTTTGTTTCTTGGGAGGTTTTTGAATACTGATTCAGTCTCCTTATTACTGATCAGTCTCTTTCAATTTCCTATGTCATCATGATTTAGTCTTGATAGGTTGTATGTTTCTAGGAATTTATCCTTTTCTTTCAGGTTGCCCAGTCTGTTGGCATGTAATCATTCATAGTAGTCTCTTATGATCCCTTGTATTTTTGTGGTATCAGTTATACCACCTCCTCTTTCATTTCGTATTTTATTTATTTGAGCCATTTCTCTGTTTTTCTTGGTGAGTCTAGCTAAAGGTTTGTCAATTTTATCTTTTCAAAGAACTAGCTATTAGTTTTATTTTCTGCTGTCTTTTTAGTCTCTATTTCATTTACTTCTAATCTTTGTTATTTCCTTCCTTCTACTAACTTTGAGCTTTGTTTGTTCTTTTTCTGGTTCCTTGAGGTGTAAAGTTAGGTGTTTATTTGAGACTTTTCTTGTTTCTTGAGGTAGGCATTTATGGCTATGAACTTCCCTTTTAGAACTGCTTTTGCTCCATCTCATAAATTTTAGTTTGTTCCATTTTCATTTGTTTCAAGGTATCTTTTGACTTTTCTGATTTCTCTTTTCTTTGTCTTCTTTTCTAATATATGTCTTAAGTTGAATTTCTTCCAACCAAGTCTGAGAGAAATATTAATGTGAAGCTGTTTATTACAAAATATTCCTAGAAGAAACCAGTAGCAGAATGGGTAAATTTGACTACGCACTGGTAAAACATCTAACCAAGTTTTATAGGAGGTAACTTTATATCAATACTGCAGGGGAAGTTTAGAGACCGTGTAGGTAACACCTCAGAGTTGTTTTCTTCTAGTGCAAGGCAAGCACCACATTTACCTTCACTACATCTTTCACTGATTAAGGATTGCCAAGGGTGGGAGAGAGGTTCCCTCGCGCTTTACTTTCTCCTTGAGCCTAAGAGTGTCAGCAGCCTGAGAGCATCCATCTGACAAAGAAGCACAGGTGCTAGCTCTTTTGAGTGAAACATTGGGTAACCAGAAAAAGGGTGAAGCCAGCTGAAGGGATGTGGATGGAGCACTGACATCAGCTACAGTGGTGAATTACATTGACTTAAACCAAACGTGCTCATCTGAAATAAACCCTACTCAGTCATGGTGTAGTATCCTCTATATAAATTGTTAAACTTGATATGATCATATTTTATTAAACATTTTTACATATTTGATCTTGTTCAAGTTGGATTATAATTTTACTTTCTAGTAATTTCCTTGTCAGGTATTGGAATCAAGATTATATTGCCTTCATACAGTTAGATTATGTTTCCTTTTTTCTCTTTATGGGAAGTTCCTTTTTTTTTTTAATTTGGTGTTATTTCTTCCCTAAATGTTTGAAGAATTCACCAGGGAAGCTACCTTGCCCTGGATTTTTCTTTTGGGGAAAGTTTGTTCTTAATGGATTATGTCCCTAAAAAATATCAAATTATTCAGTTTTTTTATTTCTTCTATTTCTTTGGGTTAGTTGCAATATTTGAGGTATTTGTCCATTTCCTTCAAATTGCCAAGTGTATTGGCTTTGACAATTTCTGGAAATTCATTACGCTATTTTTTCCTACATTTGTGAAACATGAAATGTCTATTATTGATTCTAACAATTTAATTAAGATATCTCATAAAATTAAAATATGGTACAATTCTGATCTTCAATGCTCATTCATATACATTTATTGTCTTTAGCATATTGGTACTATTTTGAGTTCTACATTATTTTTCCCTTAGCACTATCTTATACTTAGCTTCCAACTCCTCCACTTCTTTATTATTTTGATAGCTATGCTGTGTTCCTTCCTGTCACTATGTTGAGACTTATATTCTTTCCAACTTTCTGTTGATATGAATGACAATAGTTCAAATATCTCTGCACAGATAGCGTGTGAAAATGCTGTGTAAACCATTAAGTTCTGGGAAGGCCAATAAGACGACATCATTATTTTTTTTCTTTTAGGTTATTTTCTTGGAATAGTCTTTTCAAAGCAAGCTTATAAGATTAACAGATATGAGCAATTTTCTAACTCTTGTAACATATGGCCAAGATGCTTTCCTGAAATATTGGATCACTTTGCAATGCCAGCAATAATATGTGATACAACTAAAAAATTAACAATTCAACCAACGTTTTCAATATCCAATGGGAGGGACATATCCAGCAAGGTTAAGAATGAACCAAAAACTGTAGTATTAGCCACATAGAGAATATAAGACCTCAGCAAAAAGAAGCTGTTAACTCAATGTCCTTGTCATTTGTATGCTGCCACATGATTCTATGTGGAGTGACTTTTCAGTGTTTTTGTAGGTGATTTTTGTTTGTCTATTTTAGGTGATGGCAAGTGGGGAAGGAAAGATACCTGATCTGTAATAAAGTCTTAGAGCAGTGTGTTTAAGGGTTGAGATGCTAGTCTAAAATCAAATTTTGAGCCAATTTTCTCTTCAGTCTCCCAACCTTACTAGCTTTTTCATTTTGCTAGTCTCCATGCTTTATATATGGCTCTAGGTGCACAGTTCCTAAAAATATTCAATTGTTTCTTTCTTGCTATGGGCTATATGACCGAGAGATGACAGCCTAAAGAACTATTCCTCCAGGAGAAAGTGGTGTACTGGGAATTAAAAACTAAGTAAGCAAATGATGCTCTGAAATATGCCGTTTTCCTTTTCTCCCTTTTTTCCAGTTTTATTGAGATATGACTGACATATAGCACTGTATAAGTTTAACATGTACAGCATAACGATTTGATTTACATATAGTGTGGAATGATTACCACATTACATTTAGTTAACATCCATCATCTCATATTGATATAAAAAAAGAAAAAGAAATGTTTTTTCCTTGTGATGAGAACTGTTAGGATCTATGCTCTTAACAACTTTCAAAAGTTAGCTAAACAGCAGTTAACTGTAGTCGTCGTGTTGTACATTGCATCTCTAGTACTTATTTATCTTATCCCTGGAAATTCGTACCTTCCTACCACCTTCCTCCAATTCCCTCTCTCCCCACCACCCCCATCTCTGGTAACCACTAATCTGATCTCTTCTTTCATTCATTCATTGATGGACATTGAGGTTATTTCCATATCTTGGCTGTTGTGAATAATGCCGCACTGAACATCGGAGTGCAGGGGTTTCTTCAAAGTCTTGATTTCAATTTATTTGGATAAACACCCAAAAGTAGCATTGTTGGATCATATTGAGTCCTATTTTACAATTTTGAGGAAACTCTACACCGTTTTTCAAAATGGCCATACCAATGTATATTTCCACTAATAGTGTACCAGGATTTCTTCTTCTTCACAGCATTGCCAGCACTTTTTTTTTAAATAATAGTCATCCTAAGAGGTGTGAAGTGATGCCTCATGTGGTTTTGATTTGCACTTCACTGATGGTTAGTGATGCTGAACACCTTTTTATGTACCTGTTGTCCATTTGTATGTCTTTGGAAAAATGTCTCTTCAGGTCCTCTGTGTATTTTTAAATTGGGTTATTTGAGTTTTTGCTGTTGAGTTGCATGTACGTATTTTGAATATTATATATATTTTGAATATTATATATCAACCTCTTATCAGTTAGTTATGCGGTTTTCAAATATTTTCTCGCATAGGTTGCCTTTTCATTTTTTTGATTGTTTCTTTTGCTGCACAAAAACATTTTTTGTTTAATGTGGTCCCATTTGCCTATTTTGGCTTTTGTTGTCTGTGCTTTTGATGTCATACCCCAAAAATCATTGTCAAGACCAGGTCCAGGAGTTTTCCCCTATGTTTCAGTCTAGGAGTTTTATAATCTCAGGTCTCAGATTTAAGTCTTTAATCTATTTAGAGTTGATTTTTCTGTATGCTATAAGATAGTGGCCCAGTTTCTTTCTTTTGCGTGTGGATATCCAGTTTTCCCAGCAAAATTTACTGGTGAGACTATCCTTCCCATTTTGTATTCTTGGTGCACTTATTGAAAATTAATTAATTGTACTTATGTGGGTTTATTTCCAGGCTTTTTATTCTCTTCCATTAGTCTATGTTTCTATTTTTATGCCAGTACCATACTATTTTGATTACCCTAGGTTTGTATTATAATTTCAAATCAGGAAGTGTTATGTCTCCAGTTCTTTTTGCTCAAGATTGCTTTGGTTATTCAGGAGCTTTTGAGGTTCCATATGAATTTTACGAGTTGTTTTTTTTTTGTTTTTTTTTTTGTAAAATGCCATTGCTTAGGTATTGCATTGACTCTCTAGATAACTCCGGGTAGGATAGACATTTTAACAGTAATCATTTTTCCAATTAAAAAAAATGAGAGACCTTTTCATTTATTTGTGTCTTCTTCAATTTTTTTCATCAGTGTCTTATAGTTTTTGGTATACAGATCTTTCACCTTCTTGGTTAGATGTATTCTTAAATGTTTTATTCTTTTTGTTCTTAATGTAATTGGAATGTTTTTCTTCATTTTTTCTCATATAGCTTGGTGTTAGCATATAGAACAACTGATTTTTATATTTTGATTTTGTATCCTGCCCCTTTACTGATTTCATTTATTAGTTTTAACAGTCTTTTGGAGGCATCTTTAGCATTTTCTTATATAAGATCATGTCATCTGCAAACAGACAATTTTACCTTTTCCTTTTTGGTTTGTATGCATTTTGTTTCTTTTTCTTACCTAATTGCTCTGGCTAGGACTTCCATTACTATGCTGAAGTGGTAAGAGTAAAAGTGGTGAGAGGGGGCATTCTCGTCTTGTTCTTAGATGTTAGAGAAAAAGCTTTCAACTTTTCACTATTGAGTATGATGTTAGCTGTGGGATTTTCATATATGGACTTCATTTTGTTGAGGTACATTCCTTCTATACCAAATTTCTTGATAGATTTTATCATGAAAAGATGTTGAATTTTGTAAAACAATTTCTCTGCATCTATTGAGATGGTCTTATGATTTTTATCTTTCATTCTGTTAATGTGATATATCACATTTATCGATTGACATATATTGAACCATTCTTGCATCCTACTGATAAATCCCACTTGATCATGCTGTGGAATATTTTTAATGTGCTGTTGAATTTGATATGGTGATATTTTCTTGAGGATTTTTGCATCTATGTTCATCAGGGATATTAATCTGCAGTTTTATTTTCTTGTAGTATCCTTTACTTGCTTTTGTATCAGGATAATGCTGGCCTTGTAAAATAAGTTTGAGAATCTTCCTTCCTCTTCAGATTTTTGAAAGAGTTTGAGAAGGATCCTTGTTAATTCTTCTTTACATGTTTAGTAGAATTCAGCAGTGAAGCCATCTGGTCCTGGGCTCTTTTCGGGGTTGAGGAGGTTTTTCTTTACTGTTTCCATGTCTTTAGTTGTTATTGGTATGTTCCAATTTTCTATTTCTTTATGATTTAGTCTTGATAATTTGCATGTTTCTAGAAATTAATTCATTTATCCTAGTTTATCTGATTTGTTGGCATACACTTGTTCATAGTAGTCTCTTACAACCCTGTGTATTTCTGCAGTATTAGTTGTAATTTCTCTTCTTTCATTTCTGATTTTCTTTACTTGTCTTCTTGCTTTTTTTCTTAGTTAATCTAGCTGTTTGTTAATTTTGTTTTATCTGTTTAAAAGAATCAACTCAGTTTCGTTGAACTCTATTAATTTTTTTAGTTTATATTTAATTTATTTCTGCTCTAATCTTTATTATTTTCTTTTTCTGCTGATTTTGTTCTTAACATAATGTTCTTTTTCTAGTTCCTTGATGTGTAAAGTTGGTTATTTGAGATTTTTCTCTTTTCTTAATGTAGACTTCATTGATATAAACTTCCCTTAGGACTGCGTTTTCTGCATCTTATAAGTTTTGGTATCTTTTGTATTTCCATCTTTTTTTTGGTCTCAAGATATTCTTTGATTTTCCTTTTGATTTCTTCCTTGACCCATTTGTTGTTTAGGATTGTGTTGTTCTTTAATTTCCACATATTTGTGAATTTTACAATTTTCCTCCTGTGATTGATTTCTATTTTTATACCATTGTGGTCAAAAAAGATACTTGTTATGATTTCAATCTTCTTAAATTTGTTAAAACTTTATTTTCTGGCCTAACATATGATCAGTCTTGGAGAATGCTCCATGTACACTTGAGAATAAGGTGTATTCTGCTGCTGTTGGATTTAATGTTGTGTATATGTCTGTTAGTTTCATTTGGTGTGTAGTTCTGTTCTACTTCACTGTTTCCTATTGATTTTCCCTCTGGATGATCTGTCTATTGCTTGGAGTAGAGTATTGAAGTGCCCTACTATTGTTGTATTGCTTTCTATTTATTTCTTCAATTCTTTTGATATTTGGTTTATATATTTAGGTGGTCTGACATTGAATGCCTGTGCAGTCATACACCACATAACAACATTGTGGTCAATGATAGACTGCATATATGAAGGTGGTCCTATAAGGTAAGTGCCATATAGCCTAGGTGTGTAATAGGCCATGCCGTCTATGTTTGTGTAAGTACACTCTATGATATTCACACAATGACAAAATTGCCTAACAATACATTTCTCAGAATGTATTCTCATCATTAAGTGATGCATGACAGTATAATTACAGCTGTTATATACTCTTGATGCACTGAACCTTTGTCACTATATGGTGTCTTTCTTTGTCTGTGACAGTCTTTGACTTAAAGTCTGTTTTGTCTGATATAAATGTTGTTATCCCTACTCACTTTATATGGACCATTCATATGGAATATCTTTTCCATCTCTTTACTTTTAGCCTATATGAATCCTTAAAGCTAAAATGAGTGTCTTTTTGGCGGCATATAGTTGAGTCTTTTATTTTTTATGTATTCAGCCACTACATGTCATTTAATTGGAAATTTAACCATTTACATTTAAAGTAATTATTGATAGGTAAGGATTTCCTATTGACATCTTGTTAATTGTTTTATGTTTTATGGTTCCCTTGTTCTTTTCTCCTTCTCTCACTGTCTTCCTGTGTTATTTGATGATATGTTTTATACTGTTATTCTTTGATTTCTTTCTCTATCTTTTGTGTACCTACTATGGATTTTTTTTGTTGTGATTACTATGAGGCTTACATAGAATATCTTATAGTCATAATAGTCTATTTTAAAATGATAACAACTTAACTTCAATTGCATGCAAAACTCTAAACTACTTTTCTCCACTCCTGACATTTTAGGTTATTGATGTCACAATTTACATCTTTTTATAATGTGTAATCATTAACAAATTATTATAGATAGAGTTATTTTTAATCTTTTGTCTTTTTTTTTAAAGATTTTTTTTTTCCCTTTTTCTCCCCAAAGCCCCCCGGTACAGCGTTGTATATTCTTCGTTGTGGGTCCTTCTAGTTGTGGCATGTGGGACGCTGCCTCAGCGTGGTCTGATGAGCAGTGCCATGTCCGCGCCCAGGATTTGAACCAACGAAACACTGGGCCACCTGCAGCGGAGCGCGCAAACTTAACCACTCGGCCACGGGGGCAGCCCCTTAATCTTTTGTCTTTTTAACTTTTATACTAAAGCTGAGTCATTTATGTACCACCATTAGCGTTAGAGTAATCTGAATTTGACTATATGCTTGCTTTTACCAGTGAGTTTTAAACTTTCATATTTGCTTGTTGGTTTCTTTGTATGTGATGAGATGTTTCTCTTGCTGCTTTCAAAATTCTTTCTTTGTCATTGACTTTGTGTTCCATCTATTTGGGATTCTTTGGTTTTCATGGATCTGGAAGTTCATTTCCCTCTCTAGATTGGAGAAGTCTTCTGTCATGATTTCTTTAAGTGCGATTTCTGCTCCTTTCTCTTTCTCTACTTCTGGGACTCCCAAAGTGCATATATTGATTCACTTGATGGTTTACCATAAGTTTTGTAGGCTTTATTCAATTCTTTGCCATTCTTTTTCCTATTTGTTCTTCTGTCTTAGTTATTTCAAATTATCCATCTTCAAGTTTGCTGATTCTTTCTTCTGCTTTATTGCGTCTTCTATGGAAGCTCTTAATTAAATGTTTTTAGTTCATTCATTGTATTCTTCAGCTCCAGAATTTCAGTTTGGTTCTTTTTTTTATGATGTCTGTCTCTTGGATAAACTTCTCATTGTGTTCATATATTGTTTTCCTGATTTTATTTAGTTGTCTATCTGTGTCTATCTGAGGTTCTTAAGATGATTATTTCAAATTCTTTGTCAGGAAATTCATAGATCTCCATTTTGGGGGAATCGGCCATGGGAGATTTATTTTGTTGTTTTGGTAGTGTTGTATTTCCTCCATTCCTCATGTTCTTTGAAGCCTTGCATTGCTGATTTCACATATAAAGAAGAGTTCACCTTCTCCAGTCTTTTTGACTCACTTCAGGAGAGAAAGATCTTTACCAGTCTGCCTGGCTAGAGATTCTGGGCATTTTTCAGACCCTAGTCTGTGGATATGTCTACTCCACATCTCTTATTCCCTCTTTGGGGAGAAGTATCAGGATTTTATGTCTTCTCTTAATCCCGCAAAGCCAGGCCAGGTGCTGATAGCCTCATAGTTTGTTTTCTTTGAGGCAGTGTCCTGAAATGTTCAATGTTTTGCAACTTCTCTGAATTTAATAGAGTCAGCCCGGCTGATGATATTCATGTACTGTCTGCAAGGTCTCACATGTGCCATCTGTGGAAGTTCACACACCATCTGCAGGCATCCACAGGGGAGGTGACCTATGGGGGTTGTGAGTGGGGTTACAAGCCAGATAGTAGGATCCACAGTGAGTTTTTAAGATTCACATGCTGGTTGCCATGCATCCCTGCCCCTTTTCTCTACTCATAGCTGTCTCTAGACTATTGAGCCATGCCAATCAGTGTTTTGGGTTGGCCAAGACAGAAGTGAGCCTCTTGGGTCGTGTCCTGTGAGGCTGGGGAAGCTGGGTGCTCGCTTTGCTCTGCTTATGCCCATGGGAGATGTTGCAGGCTGAGTGGGCTCTCTCCTGGCGTGGAGCTGAGCCACCTCGGGGTGTAGTGATGCAGGTAAAGTGAAAATGTTCTTCTTACTCTTCTCAATGTATGTATTTTTGGAATTTTTGCTCCACCAGGTTGCTGGAACCTCTTAGTTGGACTCCCAAGCTCGCATATAAATATTCTCATCCACGAGTGGTTGTTAAAATCAGTGTTTCTGTGGGGATATGAGAGTTGGAAGCTCATATTCCACCATCTTCCTGACATTGCTCCCTCCATCTTTTCTTAATATGTCAAGTGTCAAATCTTTATTATGATTCAATTCAAATGTTTTCTGGTTTCTATTTTTATTTCTTCATTGACCTATGGATTATTTAGAAGTGTACTGCTCAATTTTTAAATCCTTAGGGTTTTTTTCTAGGCATATACTTGTTATATATTTCTATTTAAGCTATTGTGATCAAAAAACATATTTTGAGTAATTTAATCTTTTCTAAATTTTTGAGGCTTTCTTCATGTCCCAGCATAGGGTTTGTTTGGTAAGTGTTCCATTTTCCATTGAAAAAGAAGGTAAGTTCTGTCACTGGATATAGCATTCTCTTTATAGCAATTAGCTCAAATTTGTTAACAGAGTAGTTCAGATTTTCCATATCTTTTTGAAGTTTTTTTTTTCCTGCTTATTCTACTACTTAATGAGAGAAATGTACTAAAGTTTCAAACTCTGATTGTGATTTTCCTAATCATTGTGATATCTTTATGATGGATTGACCCTCTGTCATTAGGAAATATTCTTCTTTATCTCTCATAATACTTCCTGCCTTGAGGTTTACTTTGTTATTACCACAGTTAAGCCAGCTTTCTTGTGGTTAGTACTTGCAAGATCGATCTTTTCTCACCTTTTTACTTTCAATCTTTCTGTGTTCTTATATTTAAAGTGTTTTTTTATTAAGCAGTGTATAGTAGGGTTTAAAATTTTAATCAATCCTTATACTTCTATTCTTAGAGTATTTGTTTCACTTGCTTTTAATTTATTGATTGATTAATTTGGACTTACATTGTTACCTCATTAATAATATGCATCTGGCTGATTTCTTTTATGTTCCTTTTCCCCTTTCTTCTAGCTTTCTTTTGATCAGATTTTTTAAAATAGTCCATTTTATTAATCTCATCCATTCTATCACTATTCTTTTATGGCAAATCTAGAAATTATAACATTATCTTTGACTTATGACAGTCTAATACAGAGCATACTTTTATAATTTTCCTTATAGGGCTGGAACTTTAGAATTTTTAAGCCCCATATTATTCCTCTTTAGCTCCTTGTGGCTGCTTAAAAAATTGTTTGTGTCTCTTTTCCACACTAGAGACTTTCTGCCTGGAAAGCCTGAAGTGTGGACAAGAAAAATCACCGTACACACAGGATTGTCAAATGCCCACAGAGAAAAGAAACAGCTGGAAATCATCAGATTTTCTTGAAAAAGTTCCATTCTTTCTGGAATTTTTGTTCATCTCTAACCCTTGTTGCTTATAGAGACCCCTGAAGCTTTTTAAACTCGAATTTTGTAATTTATCCAGCTATCTTTAGTTGTAGCAGTTAGAGTTGACGTGCTGTAATCTACTACATTTTATTGGGAGGTGGAGGTCCTTTCTTTTTGTTGTTTTAACACCATAAAGCAAGTAAGTCAATATCCCATATCAATTTCTCTAAGTTTGGTTTCCTGTTATTTGTATTCTATGCCAATGAGGATTTAGATGGAAATGCACAAAGTTTATAAGCTGAGATTCAATTACCAATACCTTTAGGGTGGATATTATAAAGAACAATAGTTGCTTTAAAATTCCCAGACTATCTATAACTGCATTTCAAGCAAACCACTTATGCTGTTAGTGAACAAATCTAATACAGTGAGTATGAATGTACAATGCATTTGATTTTGCATATCAGAAAGTTGCATTTGAGAAATGAATTCAAGATGGTTAAAATATAATAGTGCTCCTTGACTCCAAAATTATTGAACAGGCTCCAGTAGTCAGTAATGTGAACCACAGGCTATCAAATGAAGAGTACTGAAAAACTAGGTTTATTTTCTTAGTCATTCCATTTTAGAGTTTTAAATAGGGATAAATCATGATCAGATTTTCTTTTTAGAGACTTAATTTTGTATTATTGCGGATAATTGTGTTATTCATGTGAAACATCCTTGCATGTAGCTGTATGGGGGAAAAACTTGGAGTTAGTAGAAAATAAAGCTTTAGATGCTATAAACAATGTAGCATGTATGATAAGAGGTGGGGATGTGACATTCTTTTTATTTTAGATATAATGTGAAATGTAATATTCTAGCCTGTTAGGAAGAGGTTTATATTGCTTTTTTTACTTGTTGCAAAAGTAAAAGTTAATTTAAAATTAAAAATAGAGTAAGTGGTACTAGAGGAAGTAAATAAAAGGAAACAGAATTATTCTTGCTTGTTATGATTCCTTCCTTATATCTTGATTCAAGAGTCTACTAGAAAGACACAACCTAGTACTGAATTCAGTCTTGGTCCTAAGTGTTTCTTAAAAAGTATACATTTTTAATTTCTCCAAGATCTAAGACCCTAAGGTTAAATCAGAAAAATCTGTATGTGTCTTTATGGAGGTGAAAATATGAGTTGAGATTTTGTAGAGTTTGGCTTCTTCCTTGTGGGAAAATTTGAGAAACTGTGGTAAACAAGGCATCTTTACTTGTAAGCAGATCTAGAAGTTCTCAGAGTTGCTGAATTCTGGCACAGAGAGAAGTATTTCATCATGTTCTTCTGAAAAGGCTCCTGAGATGTTCCAACGGAGAGGCACTGACAGCTCCAGCAGGCGGGCTTCCTTGTACCCCATATTCTTGCCAAAGTTCCAACTGCCAGATACATTACTTTCCTCAGTTAATTTTTGGATGATGATTTTTGACTTGGGGATATCACATACATGGAACCGGAATGTGAATTCTCTACTCACAGCTTAAACATTCTTCTTTGAGTGCTGCAATGCTCTAATGTAGTGAAATGGTGATGTTGTGGCTTACTTTTATCCGGTGCTTATCATGTGCCAGGCTGTATCAGGCACTTCCTGTATTCCACCTCCTTTAATCTTTACAAGCAACACTATCTGATAGCGTTTTAGTTAAGATTAAGTTCAATCACAAGGTGTAGGAAACACAAAGTAACAATGGCTTAAACAAGTAGAACGTTTTTCTCACTTAAATGTTCCACAGTATAAGGTTGTGATCATTATTAGTGTTCTTCATTGGTTATTTCTGATTCTTCTCCTTCCAAGTATAGGGTAATATTATACTTCTCCATGTCCTTGATGTTAGACATGGCCATATGCCTTGTCTTAGCCAATTAAATATAAATAGAAAAAACAGGAAGGCTTCATTTCTGGGAAGAAGCCCTTAAGAGCTGGTTCACTCTGTTCTCTTTCTCTTGCCTCTGATGTTGGTGGTGTAATGCGGTGAAGGCTCCATCACCCTTGGCCTCTGATTCAGGTCAACATGGAGCAGAGCCTTTTGCTGACCCAAGATGGAAAAGCAGTATGAGCAGGAAATAAACTTTTCTTATTTTAAGCCACAAGTCTTGTCCTTACTGACACAGATGTCAGGGGCTGGAATGACGCTCTATAGTGTCAAAGACCCAGGCTCCATGTGTCTTATTGCTTTAATAACTGTGACTTCTATTCCAAAGCACACCTCTTGGTCCAATATGAGTTTCCAGGTCAGGTCATAAAGTCTGCATTGTAGCCAATGAAAGCAGGGAAGGGATTGAGAAGAATATTTCCTTTGCTCTTTAAGAATGTGTCTTGAAAATTGCATGCATCGCTTCAACCATCTCATTTGCTATAACTTACTGACATGGCTACATTATTGGGGAGGAGAGTCTGAGAAATGTGTTTTTTTGTTTTGTTTTTTTCCCTAAGTGATCATACACTGACCTAAAATTTAGATCTATTACTTTAAAAGAAGGAGAGAATTGATAATGAGAGACATCTAGCAGTCTCTACAAAGGTAGTTCCTACAATAATTCTTATTTTGTAAATGAGAAAACAGGGACCAAGAAGGGTTAACTTAGTCAAGATTACACAGCTAACGATTGATGGTACCTGATTAAGGACATAGGTAACATGACTCCAAAGCCTGTGTGTTAATATGTCACTCTACTGCTTCCACTGTTAATCTGTGAAGATAAATTCTTTATTTTAATAGCGAAAAAAAAATTACCTGGAGGTCAAATTTTTTGACTTTTCTATTTTCTTCCCTTGACCTCCAGCTTGGAGAGAAGATGTAACTGTAGCTGCCAGTCCTGTTAGTAACCAGGCCCGGTTTTTGAAATTCACAGGTTAGAAGCAGAAGTGGCTCTTCCTGGTCAATATGTCTTCCTCGTTGGTTACACCAATTTCAAAATACTAGTCCAGTGTTAGCTGTTGTTAGTGGATAGGCTTAATGGCTAAAGAAGAATATAAGCACAAAAACATAATTTTAAGTCTTAGAGATCATATTTTAAATAATCATTTCAAATGTAAACTCCATTTCAGAAACAGACATATTTTACATAAAAATTCAAATTGACTAACAAGACCATTTAATTTTTTTTACCTGCTTTATTAGAGTGTGGCTGATGCTCATAATTCTTTATGACTATTCTCCAACATTTTATAAAGTAATTCAATTTCTTCCCCATTTATAAAGCTATATTTATCAGTGTTTTCCAGATGTAGGAGAGAACTTTTTCTCACTGTTCAGCGAAATAACCAGGAAAACTTTAAGATTATATTAATCGTATTAAGTTATATCAACTTATTTTTAATTGCCATTTAAATTATTCTGGCTATAATCCATTACTTGTACTGAAAAGTCTGTCATTGGGATTAAACCTTGAGTACATTTTATACGTTTAAATATAAAATTTTGAAAATCAGTGACACTATGTAAATATAGCTCATTTGTTACTGGATATCTTGGCTCTATTATATTGCTGTACATAAAAATATATGTAGTAGACTATAGAAAAAAGATGAAATATAAGCATAGAAAAAAGTTACTTCTTTTTCTTAGCTTCTAAAAAGTGTCTGATGCTGTTTCAGTAATTATTTTCACTAATGTGACAATATTTGGATTCTAAGAGTAATGTAGAGGTTGGCAGAAATTTTACACCTTTTATATCTTGTCCTTGGTGACCCTCTTTAGATTAGCAGAGCATGAAGCTGTTAATTAAATAGTCAGTGACTGTTCAGTGTAAGTTGATTTATGACATTATGAGACACATGAATTCCTCAGCTCAGCCAATTACAAAGTGGTTTCCTTTAAAATTCATTTACAGGAATTTCTCTACAGCTGGGCTAATATTTATGGCATACTGCCTAATGGCAGCAACCAACACAGGGCCTTTGATGTTGGGAGCGCTGAGTTGGCAGTCCAGAACTCCAGAGCAGATGCCGATGTGGGAGGCATTTAGGAAGGGGCAGTGAACTAAAGAGCCGTCATGCTGGGACTTTTCTGTGAGTACAGTGCAGTGTTGATACTGAGGAGTAGAAAGTATATGAAGACACAAAAGGAGTGCATGACTCATTTTCATGTTTATTGGATGGTTCAGATGAATTGCCCCAGGAGTCATCTTATCAAGATATGGTGGTCCAACCAAAATTCCAGTCTTTGGGTTCAAACTAACTTGCTTCTTAATTTGCATCAAGCATCAAGTATAATCTCATAAGGAACACAGGACTATAAAGTAGTTATGTAAATTCAAGAATTAAGTGAACCAATTCTTCACTTGATAAATTGGAGCGATCATGTAGATCCATATAGTATTTAATGGTACCAAAACAAGAGTAACCAAGCCTCTATTTGACTTTTATTTTTCCTACTGCGCGTAATACCTTATTTTATTTAATCATCACAAAACTCTATATGGAAAGTGGGCTTACAAGACATAATATTCTTTCTTTTATCTAATGCGGAAGCTGAATCTCAGAGAGATGATGTGGTGATACTAGGATTCAAACCCAAAATTTCAAATTTCTCAATTCATGAGAAGTTCATGGACTCCAAAATGTATAGTAATAGTACTGAAGAGCACGCGAACAAAATTGTGAAGAAAACAGCGAGCGTGTTTCCACATTCCCCCTCTTCCTATTCTGTGTCCCTCTCTTTTCTTTTATTGCCTTCATTCAGCCATTTCTTTCTTCTAATTTAAACCCTTATGTACCACAACACCCAGATTCTGAGGAGCTAAATGAGAGTTAAATAATCTGAGAAACCGTTGAGCATATTTAGTTTATGTTGAACTGTATGTTCGCCTTCCTAAATTATCTGCATTTTAAGAGACTATCCTGGACGGCATGGTATGTTAAGCCACACGTATGCAAGATGAAGGAGGGAATTGAATACCTTGTAACTTATAAATTCTCCAATAATTTTTTCTTAGGATAGTTTCCACCAGTATACTCACACGCCCTAGCACCTCCATTCTTAAGTAAATAACCCTCCTTTGATACCTGGTCTGTCTCCAGTGGAGTTATTGCAGTCGCTGTGTCCACTTAGTTGCCTCATGTTTTCTCTTCAGCCTTCTTCAGAAACTCTGGTTTCTGCCCTATCACACCACAGAGACAGCTCTTGTCCAGATCAATAGTGACAGCCATGTCGCTAAGTTCAATGGTTATTTGTTTTTCTGTCCTTTTATCAGTAATAGACTCAATTAACTAGTTCCCCCTTGAAACAATTTCTTCTTATCTGGGCTATTGTGGTCGAACTCCTTTTTCTAGACTCTGCTGGTTTTCTTCCCTCTGTTTAACTTTTATTCTATGGCCTCTTCTCCTTTCTATGTAAATGATTTCTCAAGGTTTGGCTTAATTTCTCATTGGATTTTCTGATTCATCTCTGTCTTTTAATATTCTTTTATGTACTTAGGACTCCAAAATCTATATTTCTATTCATGATCTTTCCTTGTACACCACATTTATGTCCAACTCCCCTCTGGATAGTCCCATGTGGTTGCCTTATATATATCTGGTGAAAACCTGAGGCAGACAAAATTCTTGATGGCTACTTCCCCCATCCTAATCTGCTGCATCCATTCTTTCCTGTACCAAATAAACAGCCCTCAATCTATCCAGTAGCTCAAGCAAACAATCTAAAATTTAACTTTGTTGCCTCTATTTAGCCTTTCCCTCATCTCAAAAAAATCAATAGGTCCTATTGACTCTACCTCCAAAACATGCCAAATCCTCCTGCTTCTTCCATCAACTTTTTTACCTCCATCTAAGCTGGGATCATATTTTATATCGTCTACAACAAGAGTTCTCCTCAGTCCTCTTGCCTCCACACTTACCGTTATATCACCCCACTTCACAGGATAGCCTCAAGGACCTTTTATAGCAGTAACTAGATCATGACACTCTCCTTAAACCTATGCTTATCATTACACTCAGAATTAAACTCTAACTCCTTATTCTGCCTATAAAGCCCTGTATAGTCTACCTCCTGTTATTGCACTCAACTTCATGTAATACACTTCTGTCCTCTTCCAGGACAATATAGTCACAGTGGTCTTTCTGTTCTAGAAACACCAAAGCTTTGCACTATCTCTTCCTTCTGAATCTGATTTTCCCCCAGATCTCTGGATAGACTGACTCATTCTTGTCCTTTAGAACTCAGCTTAAACGTCATAGCTCAGGGAGGCCTTCTCTGATCACCAATCAACAGCCACTGACCACTCTCTATTGCATCATCTTATTTTATTTTTCAGCATAGCATTCATTCCATCCTAATATTATTTGTACTTTGTTATGTAATTAATTAACTAATCCATTGTTTGCATCTTTTTTATATTTTTCCTCTCATAGTGTGCATGCACCTACAAAGTGGGATATGTTCTGCTTTGTTCTTTGGAGCATTCCTAATGCCTAGTGTATAAGTGTGGGTGCTCAAAACGTATTTGTTTAATAAGTAGAGTTAAAAGTTTACTCTTTTCTCAATCTAATTCGAGATAGTGATTCATATTAGGGTTTTCTTTCTCTTCTCTTTCTCATTCATTCTTCTTCTGAATGGTGAAAAAATCACTCAACTGAGCTCTCTCCTTGTTTCCCTCTCTCTCTCTCATATAAATATCTATCTATATATCTGTCTATGTCTGTATATAAAATGTCCATTTCCTTCTGGCGAGGTATCTCTTTTATAAGCTGCTTCACTAAGACATTCACTCTCAGCAGTGCAGAAGCCCAGGGTAGTGAAGCTGTTCATACAGATGTCACTGGGACCTCATTCATTTTTCATTTTTCTGCTCTGTCCAGGTACAGAGTGGATCCTAAACACGGCTGCACAGGTGGTTTTGTAACTGATGTGATCCTGCTGATGTTCACTATGAGACCTGCAATGGATATAGACTGAGTGTTAACTGACCCTTCCTCTTAGTAACAGTGCTCCTATTTCTGTTTGTGTAGCACCACACTTTACCCTTGATCTTAGACTCCATGGGCTCTGACTGTCTAATTCAGTGCAGTGTGGACTGTAAATTAGTTCTGAGATGGACAGCTAAATCAGAGTTAACCTCAGGAATTCTGCTGGGAATGCTTGGATATGGGATTTCTGCTCCCTACTCAGTGTGAACAGGAAACTAGGAATCTGGCAGCCATTTTGAGACCATACGAGGCAGCCCCCCGAGATTGAGGCCGACAAAGAGGAGTGAGGTGAGAAACGGCTCCTGTTCACGTTGTGTGAACTTCAAGAAGAAATCTCACCTGAGATTGATCATCTTTCTAAACTTTCCAGGCATGTGAGGCTCTGTTGCTTCCTTTGTTGTTTAATTCAGTTGGGATTTGGTGTTCTGTTGAAAGAAATTGAAGATATTATGTTTTTACTGGTAAGATAAATCAGGACCATCTGAGAATGAATTGCAGGGCTTGAATAAGTAGCAAAATAAGCTGGAGCTTACTTTATTAGGCATATTAAATTATATTGATATAAATTATACTAAATCACATAAAACATTTATTTATAATTGAGTGATGACACTCAAACCAACTGTATAAAGCCTATACTCTACAAACAAGTAAACAAAGAAAACCCACACACAACAAATAAAATGTGTTTTTGGATCCTATTCCTCGAATTTTCTCAAGAACATTGCATTACTGATTATCCCCTTCGCATGATCACTTTCCTGCTCTTTACTTATTGACGGGTAGGTGGATGGTTAACTGAACCAAAGATGTTTAGGCAAGAAGAGACTACTGGGAAATAAAAATATAATGTTGTCATCAGGCAAGATGTCTCTCCAGACATTTGACGCAAAAACTCAGTAGCAAAGAGACTTTGAAACTGAGTTTTCATTTGAATCTTTACCTGTTGAGAGATGGACCTTGTTAAATACCACTCTTTTCTGCCAAATCCCATGATTAGTTTATAGTCATCACTACTTTTCCACAGTAGTGGCATTTACCACACTTAATCATTCCGTTTTTCTTAAAATATTGGCTTCACTTGGTTTCTGCGAACACCACCTTCTACTATTTTTACCCCCATGTCACTAGCCACATGTTCCTAATCATCTTTCCTGGTTCCTCTCATCTGCCTGGCCTCACAGTGTGGAAATCATTGAGACTCAGTCCTTGCGTCTCTCTGCTTTGATATCTTCACTTAACTCCCTGGGTGATCTCATTCAATCTTATAGCTTAAATATTATCTATATGCTAATGATTGCTGTCTTAGTTTGGGTTCTCCCAGAAGCAGACCCTGAGATGAGAATTCAAGTGCCAATAGCTATTTGGAAAATGATCCCAGAAAATTTTAATAAGGGTGTGGGAAAGTGAGATGAGGAAGAAAAGGCACCAAAAAATGGTGACTTATTAAGTTACTACTATGGGAACTAGAGCTTAAATTTCACTGGGTATTCTGTGAACCAGTGTATAGTAAATACTTCAGATTTATTTCATTCCTGGAGGACTTCCATTCCCTGTCACTTCCAGCCTGCCACGCTTATAGGCAATCCAATGGACAGAGAAAGCCCTCACGCTGAGTTATAAGTACGTATATTTGGAAGTGAAAATGGTCAGTGCTGAGAGGATATGGGAGCCATCAATGAGGTTTGCCACAACTGCTGGGTCTTCAAGTTAGTCCCCTCCCATGAACTGAACTACCTGCCCAATGTCTTAGGTATCTAATACACATCTCAAACCAGCATGCCTCAAAAAACCCTGCTGATTCCCATTCTTCAAAACCTATTCTCCCATAAATTGCCCCATTTCTGTAAGTTGCAATTCCATTCTTTAAGTTGCTCAAACCAAAACTTTGGAATCATCCTTGGTGCACCTCTTTCTTTTATACTCTACATCCTGACTGTCAGCTCGTCAAGACTGTTTCTCAGTGTTTCCGCTGCCACCATCATCTCTCACAGGGATTATTGCAATTGCCTGCTAATTGGTCTTCTCCTTGCTCTTGCTCTTCTTACAATCTTTTATCATAGAGCAATCAGGTGAAATTTTAAATTTAAATTATACTATGCTAAAGTTTCTCATCTAATTCAAATTAAAAGCCAGGGTCCTAATAATGACCTACAAAGTACTGTATAGTTTGACCCCCTGTTACCAGTCTGGCCTCGTATTTGACCAGATTGGCTCACTTCACTCAAGCCACACTAGCTCTCTAGTATTTCCTTAAATACATCAAGCTTGTGCTCCGGATTTTGCATTGCTGTTCATTTTTGCCTCGCGTTACTTTACACCAAATGGCTGTGTCGCTGGCTTGGTCGCTCATCCACTTTAGTTCTCCTCTCAAGTCAGTTACGTGTTATCAGACAGTCTTCCTAATACAAAGTTGCACCAATACGCCATCATTTTTTCTCCCCTTCACCTTATTTTTCCTCCTTAATTACTTTTATCAACATTTTATATTACATATTGTATCATGTAAGTTCTATGAGAGAAGAGACTTTGTTTTGCTCTTTGGTGTCTCCCAAGATCTAGAAAAGTTTCTGGCACCAATGAATTCTGAAAGAGAAAAAGAAAAAATTCTTAGAACAAAAGGAAATTATTTCCTAATGCTATAAATAAATTTCTTGCCTTTTGGAGCTTTGTGAGATAGTTCATTCTTGCCTCAAATTAGAATGCATGAGTGAAAGATATAGAAAGAAGACATGTAAGTAATTCACATATAAAATTATGTTTTCCATGATATATCTTTATAGTTTAGGATACCCATGGAAGAAAATCAAATAGCACAGCATGTTTTAAAATTAGTTTGGCTTTTTGTTTTTATGTTGTAATTTATAAAAAGGGGAAAATATTCTTTTGAAAGAAAAGGAGCATAGAACTTATTCAATTTTTTATTAAAATACTGATGTGTGCTGGAGAATTTGTAGAAGATACTCCAAGAATTATTCAGTATTTACTAGGTGTTTGGAAAAACAATAGTGAACTTACTAGAAGAAGAGAACATGCTGCTCAGTTGCCTTTCACAAAAATATAGTTGGTGTTGTGTATAATCTTTTCACAAGATGCTGGAATGCAAAAGAATGTGAAACTGGAGAGAAGACATAATAAGATTTCAGTGATCATGGTATGTCCAGATAATGGGAAACTATTCAGCACTAAAATGAGCATCAAGCCATGAAAAGACATGGAGGAACCTTAAATGCATTTTACTAAGTGAAAGAAGCCAATCCGAAAAGGCTACATACTGTATCATTAATTATATCCCATTCTAGGAAAGGCAACACTATGGAGACAATACAAAGATCAGTGGTTGCCAAAGGTGCCAGAGAGGGAGAGATGACTACGCAGAGCACAGAAGATATTTAGGGCAGTGAAAATACTCTGTATAATATTATAATGATCATATATGTCTTTTTTTTTTTTTTTTTTTTGAGAAAGACTAGTCCTGAGCTAACATCTGCTGTCAATCTTCCTCTTTTTGCTGAGGAAGACTGGCCCTGAGCTAAAATCCTTGCCCATCTTCCTCTACTTTATATATGGGACGCCTACCACAGCATGGCTTGCCAAGCGGTGCCATGTCTACACCCGCGATCCGAACCGGTGAACCCCAGGACGGTGAAGCGGAATGTAGGAACTTACCGCTGTGCCACTGGGCCAGCCCCATATGTGTCATTTTACGTTTGTTCAAATCTGCAGAATATGCAACATGAAGAGTGAACTCTAATGTGAAGTATAGACTTTGGGTGATTATGATGTGTCAAGGTAGGTTCATCTTTGGTTAAAAAAAAGAAATGTAACATTCTTGTGAATGATAGTGATAATCGTAGAGGCTATGTGTGTGTTGGGTCAGGGAGTACCTGGGAATTCTCTGTATTTGCCTCTCAATTTTATTGTCAACCAAAAACTTCTCTAAAAAAAAGAAAGTCTTAAAAAATTCAATGAGCAGAATTACTGTAACTGCTCCTATTCCATTACACCTCTCTCTATATTTCAGCTTAGTGAGTCTTGGCAGAAGAGTGAGCTCTAGAAGAATTTTCCTGATATTTGAGGGAGGCCAGATTTACATCCTTTTGTTAAAAAATGTTTTGAGAGCACTTAACTACTGGCACTGTATTGGGTTCTGTTGACGTGAAGGCCAGTGTAAGAAATGACTTGTTTTGCCATTCAGGGGTGAAGAAAGTAATGGTAAGAGTACTTTATGTTAAGTGCTACAGAAGTGAGTATTGAGGGTTTCCAAGGAGGGAATATAAATCCTGTTGTTTTGTTTGGAAATGCTTGCCAGGGGAGATGACTGTGACTGTTAGGCTGAGTGATGGAGGACAAATAGCAGTTGGCAACATGAAGCAGGGGATAGGGTCACCGTTTCAGGAAGAGACAAAAGGTTGTGTGAAGACCCCAGTGCGTAAACCTGCAATGCCCAGTCAGGGAACTGCATTTGTTTCAGTTAAACTGCGGTCTAGAATAAATATGGGAAGCAGCAAGAAGTAGACTCATGATCATGAGGAGCTTGTGTATCTAGCTAGCTGTTTGAATTTTATACTAAAATTTATGCATCTGTGAAGGGAATGATATATTTGGTTTAGAAATATCCTTGGAGGAGTGGTTTGAAGGATAGATTAGAGGAAAGGGCATACTTATGGAAAGTCAGAGGAAAATTTGATGATTTGGGGAGATACTAGTGAATATCTGCACTAAGGCATTGTTATTGAAATGTTGAAGTAGATAATTAGCACATATTTTAGAAAGATGGAATGTTCAAGGTTTACACTGATTGGATGTGGGGAATCAATGATAAGGAGGCATCTAGGATGAATTTTATCCTTCTAAATTGGACAATTTTTGAATAGTATTGCTAACTACTGTGGGTGAAGATACTAGAAGAGGAATGTTTGGAGGATGGGGAAGGGCAAAGGGGTGATAAGATGAGTTTAATTGTGAAAATGTTCAACTGAATGTAACATGGGGCATTTAAGTAAAAATGTTCAGTAAACAGTTATATATTTCAGGAGCTCATTGGAAATGAGGCAGTTGGGTAAATGTATATTTGTGTCTCATCAGAAAGTTACTGGCTGTTGCAGGCTTGGGCTTGGAGAGGTTTACTGGGATGAGTCAGAGCATGTGACACTAACATTTAATGATGATTATGGGAAGATTAGCTTACAAAGGAGACTGATAATTAGCAGGAGCCAGGCAAATAGAATACCACCAGGAGAGAATGGGGAGAATGTTAAAGTGCATGTGTATAAACACATTTAAGGCTTTTTCACCTAGTATATACTTTACCTTATGCTTTTTAGAATGTCAAAAAGATTTTGAAGCTTTAGTAGAACTTGATGGTACTGGGCAATATGTAGATAATTTTCTTAGAACAGCGATTCTTAACATTTTGGGAAGTTTGATAATTGGATGATAAATATGAACTTTCTACTCATGGAAAAATCTACGTATTGACTATATCTGTCAAACTTCTCGGCTCATTGATTTGGAGAATGCATTCTTTTCTATCTTTAGTCCAGAAAATAGTTTATATTCTTCTAGGACATGCAGCAGTATACATTTATAGTTGTATTAAAGAGCTATATTAACTCTTCTGTTCTATGTCCAAAGGGACTTCTACTGAGCAGATTCCCCAGAATATCATTTCAAGATCAGATGAAAGGAAATGACAGGTATATTGGCGTATATGAGCTCCAGTAAGTGTGAGATTAATTCTATGAAAATTCATGGGCTTGACACATCAGTGAAAGTTTCAGGGGTTGAGTAATCTGAAGCATGCTGAAATAGCCCTTTCAGCGTAAAGTATGAATGATTGCATCTCAGACCTTCCACTACTAAGAAGGGTATATAATGACTGGTAGATCATTTTGGATTTGGGAGATGGTATAATATACTTGGGAACACTACATTAACCACTTCGCTGAGTGACAAGGAAAGCTGTAGTCTTTAAGTGAGGCTTAAAGAAAAAGGACTCTGGAGTAGGTGGTGCCAGCAGCCCTGACATTTGCACCAGACTCCCTGACAGACCTTATGTTATTAGTGGTAACTCTGGTGGGAAAAGATGCCATGTGAATTTTATGTCACAGTCAACTTGGAAAATTTCAACATAGACTCTAGACTTCTAGAGCAGTGCCATGCCATGTAAAGCAGTAAATTCAACGCCATTCAAATAAATAGTGGCTGGCAGCCCACTAAGCTTGGTAGATATGACACATCTGACCATGGGACATCAAACGACAACGTTGCCAGAACTGTCCATAAGGACAGTTCATAAGGTTGTGTGTGTGTGTGTGCATGTGCACGTGTGTGTGTTGGGGACATGGGGAACAGCAGCAGAAATTCATAACATGGTAAGTCATACATCTGGGGAGGGGCATGAGGAGGGCCAGAGAGCACATGTAAGTTGCATGAACAAGTGGCTTAAACCCCCTGTCATTCATCACTGTTGGACATACCACTCCCTTGGCTCACACTGGGTTCTGATGGAGTAGGAAAAAATCCAAAGTGGATTCATGACTGGGTTGGCTTGGTCTACAGACGGGAGCTGAAAGTGAACTGCTATTGCATTACAGCCCTGCTCAGGCATGGCCTCAAAAGGCAGAGATGAGGAGAAATCCTCCCAGTGTGCAGAGCGTCAGGTGGTGTACCTGGTCATCCACTTTGTTTGGGAAGAGAAACAGCCTAAGTTAAGAATACATATGGACTCTTGGACCATGGGAATGACTAGGCTGGTTGTTTAGAGACCTGGAAGAAGAAAGATTAGAAGACAATGACCAGGAAATCTGAGGAGGAGGCACGTGGATTGGCCATGGGAGTGAGAACAAAGGTCAGTATCACCAGAAACCATCCTTCACAGAACAGGCCCTAAAAAGTAAAGGGAGGATATGAGTGGCTGGCTGATATCAGCCAGCCTCTGTCTTCAGCCACTCCTGGTGCTGGCACAGTGGGCTTGTGATCAGAAAAGAAATGGCGACAGAGGTGGAGGCTGTGTGTGGAGCCAACTCACTGAAGCTATTGCCACTGCCAACTTGACAACCTGACAAATATAAACAAAAACCTGAGCTGGGCCCCTGATACAGCTCCACCCTTCAGGGACGTCAGCCAGGCAACTTGGTGATGAGTTGATTGATTTTGATCAGAATTGACATATTTTTGGTGCGGCTCTGCCTTTCCTGCCCACAAAGCCTCAGACAACACTTAAAAGGGCTTTCCGAATATTTGCTCTGCAGTTGCAGCTTCTGGCCTCATAGAATGATGGAATAACCTCTTTGAAAGCAGAGCTGAGGGGCTAGCTGCAGGAATGTGGTATCATCCTACAAGACACAGTATACACTTTAAATCAATAATCATCATATGATGTGTGTCCCCAGTAGGTAGAATACGTTGACTCAGGACCCGAGGGGCTGAAGTATGAATGGCTATTCTCCCCACGACCCTCTTGGGGAAATTTGCACATCCTGGATTACAACTCCTGGATTTGAGATTGCTTCTCAGAAGAGGAACCCTCTAGCAGGGCACATGGTTAGATTCCCATTAAATTTTAATCTATGGCTGCTACTCAGTTACTCTGAGCCCCTGATGGCAAAGACTAGTAAGAAAGAAAGGAGTCACAATTGTGGCAGGGGTAATTGACCCTGAGTCAGGAGGAATAGGCCATTGTTACATGGTGGGAGCAGAAAAGAAAACATTTGGAGACATTTCTGAGGCTGAGGGGAATCCTACTGGGTAGTAGAGGGTGAGGAGGGAGGCAGAGTGTAGCTTGGTGGATGTTATGCTGTACTGCCCAGAGTCACGCACCGTTAAAGTACTTTCTTTTCAGCTACTTCATTCCCTGTTCTTAAAATAATCTTCGTTTTAATCCAGTTGTTTTTATTGTGATACGTTCAGGATTGGCTCTAAATTTGACAGCAGTAAGACATTAAATTTTTGTTCCCTAACTTATCATTAAAAACGTGTTTTAAACACTTAAAGCTTTATAAATTATCAATTTAAAAGACAATTTTCTTTGGCATTAAGAAAGCATACATGTGGCTTAAAGGCAGAAGTTTTAGAATCAGACCAATTGGAATTTAAATACCAATACTATGTGTTTGAGATTTGGGAAAGTTATACTGTCTGAGCTTTAGTTTCTTCATCTGTAAAATATGCCTGGAATAGAATATTTATTTAATTTTTAGGTAATTATAATACAATTAAGCATTATGTCATCACATCCTTCCTACCTGCACTCCCAGTTTAGAATAGATGCTCTGTACTGACATGGAATCTTGTGCATACTCCTATAATACCATTTCCCGTACTATATGTTATCTACTAAGCTTTTCTTAAGAAAGTTGTGTCTTTTTGTACACAGGGAATTAATTCTTCATTAAGGAGAATGCTTGTTCCCTCCTCTGCTGATTCCTTACAGGAGGACACTCAGTTGCTCCCTCACTTTTGGCCTCTCTCTGCCCTTTTTCAGAACTCAAGATACTGAGTTCAGTTCGTACCCTGCTCCTGCTGGAGCGGTACGTGCCCGCTGAGCACACTTCCTCTCTGGCTCCTCCAGGGAACAGCATCACATGTACAGAGCCCGTCCAGAGCCCCATGTCAGATTAGAACATATGTCTGGTTCTAGAGTTCAATGCTAGGTCTAGAGGAGGACCTACCTGCCCCTCACTTTAAGCTATATCCTCCGAGCTTTGTCATTTAAAAAAGCTTAATTTTGACTCTTGAGGAAAGAAAGAAGGCATATAGGCAGCCATTTCACTTCTTGCACATGCACTAGATTTTCTTTTAGAAACATAGATTCAGAATTATAACTTTAGGTTAATTTGCGTTAAAGGAGAAATCCATATTTTTCTTTTAATCTTCAAAAATATCAGAAAAGTAATATTATTTTCAATATGGACTGAAAGTTCAAGTAAAGCACCTGCCAGGCTTAACTGGCAAAATTATGTGCTTTACCTTCACTCCAGTTAAGTGTTAGTTAAAATATTGAAATTTAGGGAAAAAAATCTGTCTCTATATGTTCACAAGTATTACAACAGACGTAATTTAGGAATCTTACGTTTCCTTTCTGCTACAGACTTGATGAACGTAGTATTTTATTTCCTGAATCATTTTATGATGCTGGCAGCCTAGACACTCACATCAAAAGATGTAGAAAACTGAGACACTTATCTACAGAATTCAGTCCCAAATTCCATCAGTCTATGGAAATAAGTATTCTGTGACCTGGATTATACACATAATAGGTACAATACTCTTTTTTCTAAGGGTACTATTAAGTAGTCATAGGCACGTGAAGACCATGAATTTGTTTTGAGAAGTCCTATTTACACTGTTATGGTTGAGCTAATATTTTTACTATCTAACCTTGTATCTATGCACATTACTGGATAAGGCAGCTGAAATTACTAAGTGGACTAGATCTAGTCTGCTTAATTTGGTCATAATAATGAAACCAATATTTGTTGCTCCAGTTGATGTGATTATCCAACTGATCAAATTAGCAAGATAGCAATTATCTACCAGAATTTGAGCTGCACAAATATAACCTTAGTCTAGAGCATGTTAAGAACTACCAGTAACGTGCTTGCAACACAGTAATATGGATCTTACTCTGAGCTCGGCATTTCAAATAGATTGCTGTCTCTGGCAGCCAAGGAAAAACATATTTGCATTTCTGTAAGAGGGTCCATTGGGTCATATGATTCAATGGATGATTTTCCTTGGTTGTTTATCTTTCGATTGCTTTGGGATTTTGATAATTTGGGGTAATTGATGCATCTAGTGTAACATATTTGAAGGGAGGATCATATCAAGGTCAATGATAATTACTGTGAAACAGTTGTTTCTGAATAGCACTGAGAAAATTAAAAAGGGAGTATGTAGATCTAATTATGGCATTCTAAGAGCATAATAGTTGATCTCTGTCACAGTAATGATTTTTTTCTCTCTGTTCACGGCAAATGCATAAGATGGGATGAGGGGAATGCAATACGGAATGTATAACATTTAAAAAAAAAATTCTCAGGTGCCACAACTAGAAGGACCCACAATTAAGAATACACAACTATGTACCTGGGGGCTTTGGGGAGAAAAAGGAAAATAAAATTCTCAGGAAATGGATTCTCAAGTAATGGGTGAAGCACAGTTGCATCTTACTGCATCATGCTGATCAAGGGCTATGAGAATTTATTTATTCATTTATTTAACAAACTTCTTTGGTGATGTCTCAGGCAACTTGAGGCACTGGATATTTGGAGATGGGTAATCAGAGAACCCTGTACTCTTCTTGCTCACACAGTTGAGTGAATATCTCAGAGGGAGGACCTTGTCCCCTTTTCATCACTGTTCTGTACCACCTAGCATCATGCCTGGACATGTAAGCATTCGCTTAATTTGTTAAATGAATTGAGAAGTGCAGGGGAGTGGATTTCTCTTCTAACATTTTTTCGTTTTCTTTTTCCATTTCTCTTCTTGTAATGTGGGAAGAAGGATGAGTTAAGATCAGATGGAGAAGCGTCCAGCTGAAGTGGGAATTATTTAGACAAGATCATCCTAGTTTGGTGAGACGAGGGTTGGGATTCCTTGGGTTATCTTTGATTTCTAGTGTGCCAAACTAGTGCTACTATCTTAAGTTAGTCATTGAAAGTAATTTTCAGTGACTTGCTAGCATAGATACTATTGTCTGACTCTAACTTAGAAAGTTGGGAAAATTTGTCTTTCTGGTCTCTGCAACCTACAGTCCTGAACAATGATCACCTCCTCCTTCTTCTTTTTCAACCCAGACATCTAGTGCATATTTTCTCCCAACAGGTCAAAGTCCCTACCCTATTCTTCTGGCGAGATCTAGTGGGCTACCTGACATATATCCTCTTCCTCTGTAACTTGAGAATTCAGTCTATTAGTATACTATTATTTGATTAAACTACAGTATTTCACAAAAACACAGGAAAGAACTTAACTTTTATGGGTGTATTTTGGGGCTAGGATGGGTTTCTGCATGATATTACAGCCAGAAAGAGCTTGGTATAGTCTGGAAATTTTACATAGTTCCATATTACTGAAGAGCAGGAGTGAGGAGGAAATAGGGTGTAATGGTTAAGATCCTGGCTCTGCCGTGTGTTAGTTGGGTGATCTTGGAAAATATTACAGATGAAGAAACTTGTATTTCAATCTTATCATTGAAAAATGGGAAAAATAATAACATCACAAGATAACTATGAGGATTAAGTGAGATTACAAATATAGTAGACACATAGAAGAGTCCTAGAAACATAGTAAGTAATCAATAAATGTTAGTCTTCTCATTAAATTCACCTGCTGTCTTCTACTCCGGCGATTAACACATGTTCCTCCCATCTGGACTGGTATGCTTGACCTCTTCTCTTTGCCAGCCCAACTTCTACACATCCTTCATATTTCTGCTAAAAGTTTCTTCTTCTAAGAAGCTTCTTCCCAGTGCAAACTTCGTTATTTTTCTTACTGTGAGTTCCCACAGTAACCTGCAGTTTTACAAGTAATAGCCCTTACTATGTTTATCATTACTTGTTTAATTCTGTACCACCCTCATTTGAGTAGAAACTTCAGGAAGGTGTGGATCACGTCTGTCTTGCTCACTTGCACACCACACTTAACAAATACTTGCTGGGAGGATGTAGGAGTCAGACCGTGAGAGGCTTTGTGTACGATTCTAGGGACTGTCCATCTCATTTAGATGGCCATGGAAAGACATTGAACCATTTTAACCTGAGGAGTGGCATGATCACTTCTATGTTTTAGAAATGTTACTCTGGCAGCAGAGTAGATGAGGAATATGACCTGTGAGGGCTGGTGTCATGGAAATAAGTTAAAACTATTTTGTATAGTCCAGATTGAGGTACCTGATGGTGGCTCCTAAATTTCTACCTTGGAAAAAAAAGGAGTGATCATGATATCATTAACCAAAACGAAGAAGAGAATTGACATTCTTGGTAACAGTGTGTCTTGAGTTGAGTTCTCCAGCAGCAGATCCTGAGTAAAGGATTTGAGTATTAGTGATTTATTGAGGAAGTGCATCCAGAGGAGACTAATAAGGAAGTAGGGGAAGCAGGTCAGGAGTGGGAAAAGCCCAGCAAGGATGTAATCTCACGTTGAGTTCCTGCAGGGGATTTCTGGAGTACTAAGGCTTCTAGGCTTTCATATGCCTGTGTTCACAGTGATCAGTGAACAGCTGTGCAGGCGAATGGTTGGTAATCTCCCAGGCAGGTCTGGCTCTGTTCACTTCCAGGCAGAGTGGCTCAAAGGACCCACAGAGTTGTCCTCAAGAGGAGCCACAGGTCCTGGCTGTTGAAAGCTTGCCTTTGTGGGGGCGCTATATAGAAACCTTTAAAAGCAATTGGTAAGAAGTGTTGAGAGGAGGTCTGGAGGGGAAGTGACATTGTTTGCAGTAGGGGACAATGTTTTTATTTTGAGGAGACCATGCAAAATTCAGGTGAATATCTTCAGTAGACAGTCAGCTGTGGGGTTCAGGAGGGTGAAGAAATATCACTCAACGTCATGAACTTAATGAAATACACAGGGAAGGTGTTGGGAGGGAGGAAAAAATCCGTAAGGAAAATTGTGGAACTAATTTTTGAATCACAACCAGGGAAATTAGAACCTATTTAGGAGAAGAATATATAGAGGTCAAGGGAGTAGAAAAAATGCCAGGAGTAGACGTCTTTTCATAGTCAAGAAAGGAGGAAGTGCCAAGAAGGAGGCAGAGGTCAAAATATCAACTGCTTCTGAGAGTTGGAACAGGGCAAATGGCAAGTAGTGTTCACTGGACTCAGCAGGTGGGGTAGATTCTTGAAGGAAGGAAGGGTGGATTTGGGAGTGTGGTGGGGACGAAAACCCCATCACTGTTGGTTTCAGAGTGAATGAGTGAGGATATGCTAGCCCCTCAAAAAGTTTGGCTGTGATGGGAAGGTTAGAGATTAGGCTGTAGCTTGAGAACAAGCCTGTTCCGTGGGAGCCACTGTTTAAAAGGGAGAGACTCTAGGATGTTTTCAGCAGTAGTGTAAGGAGTCAGCATGGAGCGAAAAACTAAAGCAACAGGCTGAAAGCCTGAGGACTGATGTAGCCAGATGACGGAGCAATTACAAGGCATGGGATACAGGGCACTGTGGAGAGCCAGGCCTGAGCAGGGAAAGGCCACGGCTTCCGTGAGGGGAAGGCCGGACAGGAAGGGGAACAGATGAGGCTGTAGCTGATGAAATAAGAAACAGAGACAATTACTGTCTGGTGCTCTTCATTTTCTTTGTGAAGTAGGAGGTAAGGTTTTCTGCTGGGAACACAGACTGGTTTACATATAAAATCAAATGTAATCGGTTTTCTGCCAGGAGGTCAGAATACAGATTTTTATAATTAGCATTAGAATTTTGAGGAAATATAATTAAAATGTTTGAAATCAAAGTAGCTTGCTAGCATATCAATATTTTCTTAAAATAGGCTGCATTCCTGGGACCGACCCCGTTGCATAATAGGTGAGTTCGGTAAGGTCCACTTCAGCGGCCCGGGTTCGCAGGTTCAGATCCCAGGTGTGGAACTAACACCATTTCTCAGCCATGCTGTTTCAGTGATCCACATATAAAGTGGAGGAAGATTGGCACAGATGTTAGCTCAGGGCTAATCTTCCTCAGCAAAAGAGTAAAGGCTGAACTCCTAAAACTACTGTGTATTTTTGAGAGAACTGTGGTGTGGAACTTCATCCAGTGTCTTGCCACCTGTCTTTGACCTAGTTATTCACGTAAGAACTCAACTGGAGAAATTCGATCAGGAATATTAGATTTTCAGAGTGTCTGAGTGTCTTTTTCTTTATCACTTTAATTTGGAAGCCATAATAATCTTTCATTTTATGTTGCTTTTTGTGTTTTTAAATTACTTTTGAATGTACCTCCCTTTGGTCTCGAAATGATTGAGCAGATGAGTGGATCAGGCAGGGATGTGAATGAGGACACAGAGGCGAAGGCCAATCAACTATAGGGAAGGAAAGCGAAAATTAGGGAAGAAATAGGGTGCATTTGGAGAAATGAAGTAATCGTCCTGATGGCTCCTTAAAGTAGAGCCTTAAGTTTGTAGCTTAGGGAAAGGAAATATAATCAGAAACAAAGAGGGAAAACATTGTATTCAAGAACTGGAAAATGCCCTAGGATATATAGGACATTGTAGTTAAATCTTATTTTACAGAGGAAGAAATAGCATCTGGTACATGGTACTCAAATATTTGTGGAAGGAGTGAATAGGCTAATGAAAGAAGAAACTGAGTCTCAAATAGTGAAGTCATTTTCCTCAAGTTAGAGAAGAGGTTTTGGTAGAAGGATAACAGACCTTATTTTTCTGATGCCCAGGCCAATTTTCTTTCCATTAAATTACAAATTGTTTCAAGGGATAATTATGGAGGAAAATAAAAATTACAAATTGAAAATGAGCCGGTGCAGTTAACCACAAAAGAAATAAACTGCATTATCAAGAGTTCGTAATGCAGCGTTAATGAATTAGCCAGAAATGTCCTGGAGTGAATCCACATGGCCAGCCGTTGGGACCCAATGTTCTGCTCCTGCCACTCTTACTAGTTACACTCAGAATTGGAATGTGATTTCAGAGCAACGCAGAGCTTCCTTCCGCTCCTCCCATTTTGTCTGCAGAATCTGGCTGTGATGGACACTGACTCTTTTTCCCCAGGTAGCTGAGTTAATTAATGTCAAAGGTCTTCCGATGGTTCGCTCTCCAAAACGCTTCCTTTGAAGATTTTACCTTGCAAGGCAAAAAAAACAAACAAAAAATATTTTTTCCTCTCTACCTTCTCCTTTACTTATCTCATTTTAACCTATTTGGACTGAAATGGAGCAAAATAAGGGAATAAAGGAAGACTTTGTCTTACTCTGTCTCTTATGTTATTGTTGGGAATAGATTCCTTAATAATCATTGAGTGAAGCTAAAGTGAGTTTTGATTTATCATAAAAAAGTAAAATCAAAGTTATAACAAATTAGAACAATATGCTAGCTGTCCATATACTCTTGGGTGTGTGTGTCTTTATGTATCTGTGTCTCTCTCCACTTTCTCTATTCTCTTTTGTTCCCTCCTGGTAGCCAATTCTCTTATAGCCTGTGCTATCCATTTATCTTCTATTTACCAGTTCAAACAATGCTTTCTCCATTTAGCTCTCAATGTTACTTCACAAGAAAACTTTTTTTAGATATTTTATTTATCTTCATTTGTTTGTTTATTTTTGTATGTAAATCATAATATATTTTGAATTCTGTGTAGATTACATCATGTTCACCACCCAAAAACTAATTATAGTCCATCCCCTCACATGTGAGCTTAACCACCCCTTTTGCCATCCTCCCTCCCCCTCCTTCCCTATAGTAACCACCAATCCATTCTCTGTTGCTATGTGCTTGTTTGTCGTTGTTTTTATCTTCTACTTATGAGTGAGATCATATGGTATTTGACTTTCTCCCTCTGACTTATTTCACTCAGCATAATACCCTCATGGTCCATTCATGTTGTCACAAATGGCCGGATTTCATCATTTCTTGTGGCTGAGTAGTATTCTATCGTGTATAAATACCACATCTTCTTTATCCATTTGTCCCTTGATGGGCACCTCGGTTGCTTCCACGTCTTGCCTATTGTGAATAATGCTGCAGTGAACATGGGGGTGCAAGTATCTTTATGCCTTTGTGTTTTCAAGTTCTTTGGGTAAATATCAAGCAGTGGGATAGCTGGATCATATGGTAGATCTATTCTTAATTTTCTGAGGATACTCCATACTGCTTTCCATAGTGGCTGCGCCAGTTTGCACTCCCACCAGTAGTGAACAAGTGTTCCCTTTTCTCCACATCCTCTCCAACACTTGTTGTTTCCTGTCTTGTTAATTATAGCCATTCTGACTGGAGTGAGATGATACCTCATTGTAGTTTTGATTTGCATTTCCCTGATAGCTAATGATGTTGAGCATCTTTTCATATGCCTTTTGGCCATCCATATATCTTCTTTGGAGAAATCTCTGTTCAGATCTTTTGCCCATTTTCTAATTGAATTGTTGGTTTTTTTGTTGTTGAGCTGTGTTAGTTCTTTGTATATTTTGGATATTAACCCCTTATCTGATATATGGTTTGCAAATATCTTCTCCCAATTGTTAGGTTGTCTTTTTTGTTTTGTTGATGGTTTCCTTTGCTGTGCATAAGCTTTTTAGTTTGATGTAGTCCCATTTGTCCATTTTTTCTTTTGTTTCCCTTGCCTAGTCAGACATGGGACTTGAAAATATGCTGCTCAGACCGATGTCAAAGAGCGTACTGCCTATGTTTTCTTCTAGAAGTTTCATGGTTTCGGGTCTTACATTCAATTCTTTAATCCACTTTGAGTTGATTTTTGTGCATGGTGTAGGGGAATGGTCTACTTTCATTCTTTTGCATGTGGCTGTCCAGTTTTTCCAACACCATTTATTGAAGAGACTCTCTTTTCTCCATTGTATGCTCTTGGCTCCCTTGTCGAATATTAACTGTCCATAAATCTGTGGGTTTACTTCTGGGCTCTAAGCTCTGTTCCATTGATCTGTGTGTCCGTTTTTGTGCCAATACCATGCTGTTTTGGTTACTATGGCTTTGTAGTATATTTTGAAATCAGGGAGTGTGATACCTCCAGCTTTCTTCTTTTTTCTCAGGAATCCTTTGGCTATTCGGGGTCTTTTGTTGTTCCATATAAATTTTAGGATTCTTTCTTCTATTTCTGTGAAAAATGGTGTTGGAACTTTGATAGGGATTGTGTTGAATCTATAGATTGGTTTAGGAAGTATGGACATTTTAACGATGTTAATTCTTCCAATCCAAGAGCACGGAATATCTTTCCATTTACAAGAAAACTTATTTATCCAACCATTTCTGGGTCCATCTATAATTTAACAGTCATGAATTTTTATTCATTTGTCTTTCCGTCATAAATATTTCTTAAAACTTAAGGGCATTAACTGTGCTAATGCTATGGCACAGAGATGAACAAAAGTTGACAGAGTTCCTATTCTCAGAAAATAGACATATTATAAATTTAACCAAACAATCATGAAGAAAATGTAAAATATTGGCCATCATGAGTACTATGAACAAAACTAATGTCCTTCTAATTTGTGAGAATGTTCCTCGAATAGATCATTTCCAGAAAAGGCATGAAGCCAGTAAAATTCTTAGTCAAGAAGCTTATCTAGTGGTTTTCAGAGATAGAAATCCACCACTTGAGGCCAGAGGGAATGTTCTGTTCTGCTCCATGGTTATCTCTGTGGCAAAAGGAAGGACCTTAAAGGAAGATAAGTCAACCTATTCTGAAGAAGAAGAGGACGAGGAGTAAGACCTTTGATGAATTCCTGTTTCAGAGTTAAAAGTTGGGAGAAATCTGAAGAGGCTTCCAGTTGCCATTTGGGATGGGAGTCAGGTGCTTGGGACTATAACTTTATTATTTCTCCATGTATGCTACATTTCTTAAACCTGTTATCCTTCACTGATTAGAATTAAGACTCATGCAAGGAAAGGCCTGAAAGAGTAAAAGGAAGACATAATAGGAAAGACTGTGTCCTCCTCTTGAACCAGTCATGAGGCAAGATCTCCAAGAAATACACTATGAGGCAGCAAATTTAGTCTTAGGAACCAGAGGTGAAGAATAAGAGAAAGTCCCAGGTGTCTGGACCTGAGAAATGACTGAAGACTAGAGCATAACATTGGAAAGGCCCCTGAAGTTTCCTATGCCAAACCTCTCTTAGACCCACAAATTCAGCTCAGCAGCTACGAACGTTATAACTTCAAGTCCTGTCATTGGGGAGTAAGATTTTTCCAAAGAATGTGTGGGTTGGCCAAGGATTATTAACCCACCGTGGACTGGGTGCCTAAATCATAATTTTCAAGGGCACGTTGTAAATTTATGTCTAATCGGAATTCAATCTGATGGGATATGTATGACAGTAGGGAGCTACACACAGTGGTCATATTTGCTTGCTTGTAGCAATTCGAGAAAGGAAAAGGATGTATTTTTAGTTTGGGCCATGTCCTCAGTCAAAAAGAGAGACAGCATCCAAAGAAAGAGAGCTGTGGCTGGCTGATTCTCCTCCCGCTGGTAGATTGTGGTGCAGATTGATGATAGAACAGAGAGGGTCATGTGATCTGCAGTGGGGCTGGAGTGGGACCACAGCTTGGTGGACACAGGGGCTGTGGGTATACACATCATGGACACAAGACACCACACCTAAAGGAGCAAAGCAAGTTCTACATGGCATTCTTGGTAGGAGACGGGCTCTTAAGGTGCCTCGTGTTTGGCAGAGGTTGACTGTAGTTGGTTGGGAGCTATGCCGATTATATTCTATAGCTGTTGCTCAGCAGGACTGTTTCTCTGTTTAAGGAAAACTGACAAAAAATTTTCACAACAACCTCATGAGATAATTATTACTATCATAATTGTTCATATCACCAAGCTGATGCTCAAGAATTTCCGTAACTCGATTAGTTCACAAATATTTCAAATTCAGGTATTTATGGCTATAAAATCTCTTCTCTTTTTCTGACAGCATACTCCAGTTGCTTATAAAACCACCGTTACCTTGATGGAAAGTTTCCTTTATGAAAAAGCCATGATCATAGTCTTGTTTCACGAAGAGCTATGCCTCCCTTGTCCCACAAAAGAGCTTATATTCCCAATTACTCTCGTCCATGGAATTCGTACTTCTTACCATTTTTTTTCAACCCAGTGAGAGAGAGGCAATAGTTGATTACCCCTTTTCAGACAATCAAAACACCATTTTTGTCTGCTTCCCATTCGTCTACACTCTTCTATGCATCTGCATCATTTTGTTCAAATATCGCCATTGTTAGTCAATGGGACCCATTTCTATTTTTTAACAGCTTTAAGCATAATTGACATACAAACAGTATATATTTAAAGTGTTTGATTTGTTAAGTTTTGATCTATATCTACAACATGAGACCATCACCACAATCACGATGATGAACACACCCATCACTCTGAAAACGTTCCTTACAGCTATTTTAATCCTGCCTTCTCATCTCCTCTCTGACTGATGCCCACACAGCCATCCCTGAAGAACCACTAAACTGCTTTCAATCATTTATATTATTTTAAATTTCTTATAATTTTATATAAATGGAATATTTCAGTATGTATTTAGTCTCGCTTCTTTAACTCAGCATAATTATTTTGAGGTTTATCCACATCTTTGCATGTGTCAATAGTTCTTTCCTTTTTATTGCTAAATACTATTCCATTGTATGAAATATCACAGTTTATCCATTCACCTGTTAAGAAACATTTCGGTTATTTCCATTTTTTAGCTAATAAAAAATGTGCTACAGATATTCATATATAACTCCGTGTATTATCATATGCTTTCATTTCTCATGGGTAAATGCTGAGATAATATGGTAGATGTATGTTGGAATTGAGAACATGCAACTTTGTTTTCTAAAGTACTTTTCCACCAGTGGAATATGACAGTTCGCTTCTCTACCTCCTCATTAACATTTAATATGGTCAAAGTCTTCAATTTTAGCCATTCTACAAGATCTGTAGTAGGATCTTATTGTGGTTTTTATTTGTGCTTGCCTGATGATTAATAATTTGAGCATGTTTTAATGTACTCATTTGCCATCCCTATATTTTCTTTGACATGCCTGTTCAACTCTTGTATCCATTTTTTTATTGGATTATTTTCTTAATGTTGAGCTTTAAGAGTTCCTTATAGATTCTGCATACAAGTTCTTATTAGGTATGTTTGTGAATACTTTTCCCAGTGTATGGTTTATCTTTTCATTCTCTTAATGCTGTCTTATGAAAAACAGATGTTTTAAATTTTGTCAAGTCCGATTCATCAAGTTTTATAGATTATACTTTACTAACATAAGCCATAGATTTTTTGTAACTCATTCTCTAAAAGTTTTATACATTTTGGTTTTACATTTAGGTTTACCATACATTTTGAATTAATTTTTGTGAATGGTGCAAGGCATGGATAAACTTTTTTTTTGGCATAAAATTGTTCTGGTAAGTTTTGTAGAAGACTATTTTGTTCCATTATTATGCATTACATCCTTGTCAAAGACCAATTTTCCATATATGTGTGGGGCTATTTCTGGACTCACTTTTTGTTCCATTGATCTATCGGTCTATGTTAAAGCCATTACCACACTGTCTTCATTAATGTAGTTTTACAATAAATTTTTGAATCAGGTAGCATTAACCCTACAATCTTATGATTATTTTTCAAAAGTGTTTTGCTATTCTAGGTGATTTGTATTTCCATATACATTTTACAATCAGTTAGTCAGTATCTATTAAAAATTCTATTGAGATTTTGACTGGAATTATTAGAGCTATAGACCAAAATTGGGAGAACTGACACCTTCGTAATATTGAATCTTCTAGTCATGAATAAGGTGTATCTTTCTATTTATTTAGATCTTCTTCTAATTTCTCTCAGCCAGATTTTCAGTTTTCTATGTACATATCTTATACATTTTGTTTGATTTCTCTCCTAGCATTTTAAAGTTTTTGATACTATTTTAAATGATATTGTTTTTAAATTTCAAGCTCCAATTGCTCATTGCTAATATAAAAATACAATTGATTTTTGTATGCTGACCTTGTTTTCTGTAGACTTGCTGAATTAACTTTCTAGTTTTAGTAGCTCGTGTGTGTGTGTGTGTGTGTGTGTGTGTTGTGTATGCGTGTAGATTCCATTGGATTTTCTGCATAGACCATGATGTAGTCTGCAAATACATAGTGTTAATTCTTCTTTTCCAATCTGGATGTTTTTATTTCTTTTTTGCCCCTTATTCATTGGTTAGAAACTCCATATGATGTTGAATAGAAGTGGGGAGAGGAGCACCAGGGCATTGTTCTCGACCTGAGAGGAGTAAGCATTCAGTTTCTCACCATGAAGTGTGTAATTAGGTGTGGGTTTTCACTGATGCTGTTTATCAGATTGAGGACGTTTACTTTTATTCCTAGTTAGCTGAGATATTTTTTTTCAAAGATTTTATTTTTTCCTTTTTCTCCCCAAAGCCCCCCAGTACATAGTTGTATATTCTTCGTTGTGGGACCTTCTAGTTGTGGCATGTGGGACGCTGCCTCAGCGTGGTTTGATGAGCAGTGCCATGTCCGCGCCCAGGATTCGAACCAACGAAACACTGGGCCGCCTGCAGCGGAGCGCGCGAACTTAACCACTCGGCCACGGGGCCAGCCCATGAGATATTTTTTATTATTAATGGACATTATATTTCTTTCAAATACTTTTTTACTTTTATCCAGATGATCATATGGTTTATCTTTAGTTTATTAATATGGTGAATTAAGTTGACTGGTTTTAAAATGTTAAAACATCCTTGTACTCCTGGGCAGTGGTGAGGTGGCCCCAGCCAGGCCTCAGAGGGCTTCATACGCATCCTGAGAGGGTGAGTTTCAATCTCTTGTAGTGGCTGGGAGGTGTTAGTTTTAAGCTTGAGTAGTAGCATATAACCTGTGTTTTCGGAATACATTACAAAAAATTGGACTGAACTGACAGAAGAAAGACTAATCTGGAGATTTTTGGAAAAGTCCTAAGTGATGATGAGGGTGTCAATGTATATAAGGGTGAGCTTTATATCTTAAATTGTCAAATTCCTTGAGGTCTTGCCCATGTCCTATGCTTTTATGTCTTCCAATTTCTACCTAAGCACTTAGTGCTCTGTGTGGTCAACAAACGCTCTTTCTATATTTACATATAGTGTTATCTACAAACAAACTCAACCTTGCCTCTCTACACAAAACATTTGTTAACTCTTTAAATTCATTTTGGTAAAGTTTGTAATAGCCATTTCCAGACTTACGTTTCCTTTAGTTTCTTTCAAACTAACTAGGAGTAAGTCATTTTCATTTCCAGCTACAGAACAAGACGGAACCCACAAGATTGTTAATTAGCTAAATCAACCTTCATCTGAAAACAGCGAAAGACTTTCAAGCCAATTAAAGGAAGAATCACCAAACTGTGTTTTGGCGGATTGTGGCAGTGGGCTGACAGGAGGTTTGTTTTGCTGGTCTATCATGGCGTTTCGACAGCACACGACCCTTTTTAAGAACACACCACCATATAATTATATTCAAATCCATGGAATTACACATGCCACTATGTCATAATGAAAAATTTGCTTACTTGATACTGTACCATGTACGTTCCTTCTACAGGGGATTTTATGAATTTCTGTTGCTAAAGCTTTCTCTACAATAATGACCTTGAAAGTCTGGTTTAAACAAGTAGGTACATAAAGTTAATAAAAAGTAATTTCAGAAGAGAGAAAATTACAAAAATTGAATATAATTGTATATTCAAATTGCACATTTCTCTATGATGGCAGCCTTGCTTTTGTCTCAATGCATTATCTGTGTCTAAACTTTACTTTATGATTCTGGCATTTATTGTCTCCCATGTGGCCAGTACTGTGCTAGGTCCTGGGGATATAAAGTCATTGCCCTTTTCTTAAAGTTTTTGAGATGTAGACAAATTCATAAATCACTAATCTCAATACAGTGCGTTTGGCTCTGTGATACACACACACATACATTGTCCACACATTTTTGTTGGAACACAGGAAGGTTGATGAGTTTCACCATCATGAATGTTAGTTCCTGGCAGCATGCTGAAAACTTACATAACCAGAATACTTCTCTTTAACCATGGAATTCTAGATTCTGCTCCCACCACTCTATTCACATGGCCTTCTGGATGGTGGTAAATGAACTCTGTAGTGAGAACCTGCTTGTACTTTCTTGATTCTAGTCTTCAGCTTTTGATGCTCTTGAACATCACCTCCTCCTTGACACTCTATTTGGTTTAACTTACCAGTTTCTAATTGCTTGCCTGTTTCATCATCTGTAAAATGAAATTATAATGATAAAAACAGCAGATACTTACTATGTGCCAGGCACTATTCTCAGCATTTTATTTATGTTAATTTGTTTAATTTTCTTGACAGCCTCATGAATTTGGTATATTATTCCCATTTTACAGATGAGGAAACCAAGGCATAGAAAGCTAAGCCTAAGGCTATATTGCTTAAATAGAACCTGCTATGGGTCAGAGTATTAAGTTGAAACATGTAAAGCTCTGTAAAAGTGCTAGATTTTGTGTTTCCTTGTTTCTAAATACTGTATGGTCCTGAGTTTAGTCTTATTTATCTAACACTCTACATGCTTAATTAGTAATTTGTTTCTGTCCCTTAAGTAAACATAAATATTCCTAAAGTTTCTTCTAAAGCCTCTTAAAATTACTATACCCTCTCCCTTCGTGAATGTGTCCACTTTCACAATTCGATTGTTGTCTCTTTAGTGATGTACTCAAATCCCCAACTCAGCCCTGCTTCTTTCCCAGCCTCCAAACCTGCGTGCATCCCTTTCAGCTGAACGCATCCATTTTTCTCAAGTTCTCAAGCTCAATTGTCAAAAATTTCTTTCCTCACTAAACCAACTCATCTAATTGATTTCCACATAACTTTTGGTTAAAGGCTCCAACAGTATTTCAATTGTCCAAGCTTCAGATGTTACAGGTATCTTTGCTTATACTCTCAGATTTAATGATTATATCCATTCAGTTGCCAGGTTTAAGGCTTTCTCCACTCAAGTTCAGTCCCCATGAGGGCTTGTGTGGTCCACCATGATGACTCACTGTTTTCACCCCCCAATCTGGCCTGCACGCAGCTGCCAGACGACTCTAATGCGCACTTCTTATCATGTCCCTCCAGAGTACACAGACCTTCAATAACTGACAACACAAACCCAGCAGACTTTCAGTCCTGTCTCCAACTCTGTATTCCAGCCACACTTTCTTGAGTCTGGATGCCTCCAACCCCTCCGCGAACCTATCTTTAAGGGATGAAGTCTACTTATCCTTCAATGCTCGGGTGAAATTACATTTCCTTCAGCAAAACTTTTTGTGTAATTTCTTCATGGTTTCTTCAGAGAACCCCTGCATCTCTCTTATGAATTCATTGTTTTGTCTGTTGTAACCATGTGTGCTCTTACCTTTTCCATTTTTACAAGGGTGGAAGCCCTTTGAGGGGCGGAGGCTCTGATGATTTACCTCTGAACCTCTGCAGTCCACAGCCCAGCCCTGGGACTGTATTTAGTAGCAGCTACTCAAACTTTGCAGAGTTGCTGAAATAGTGACTCAGAACACCTGTGATAATTTACCAGTGTAATTTTTCAGATGGATGCCATAGAGGTTAATGCCTTCCTTGTTCTGTTGAAAAGTACCTTCTTATTCTACTGCATGTATGGCTGTTTTGCAGCAGAAATGAAAACTGTTCCCTGGAACTGAGTCTTATTTCGGGGCCAGATTTGTGCAGGCATTGGTGTTAAGCTTCAAACTTGGTGCATTGGGGTTAGTATTACTTCTGTCTCTCTTACCTGGCTGTTTCTCAGATTGAGTGCTTTCACCATAAAATGTCATTCAAAGTAACTTAGTTACACACGAGGTTGCTTTTATTATTTATTAAGGTTCAGAGTTTGCTGTGTTTGCTTAGCTCTCAGTTGAAATACCTGTATCTATATATGTCTTCTCTATTTCCCCACATGTATCCATGATACTTGGTACTTCATCTGGGAGAAAAAATGAGAATGAAAACCCTAACTGTCCTTGCCTGTTTTAGAACTCTGACAGCTGCGTTATGGAGGAGTGATCATCAGTATTAATATAGAGCAAAGTTGTTATTATAGGGGGCTTTCAGTGTATGCCATGGTCAACAATACATGTGTGTGTGGATTGTTCAGGTTCCTAAGTTGACTATACCTGCATTTGAGAGGGTTCGTGTTTGAGGTTTAAACACTGAAACTCCCTGTGAGGTTCAATCACACAACTTCTGCATCCTTTTCAACACTCTTTTGTAATCTATCAGTTATTTGATGTGATTATGGTGGAACTGACCTCAAGCAGGTACAGTGATGTGGTCTAGCAAGTAAACCTAAGATTCAGTCCGTCCCTGGTTAAAACATTGGACCTACCACTTAAGAAGTAAGCAACTTGGTGCAAACACCTACCCCCCAGTTACCCTTCCTTTTAAATAGGAGAAAAGCATTTTCTTCATAGAGTTCTCATGAGGAGGAAAGAAAGCACTTTGAAAGTGCTTATTACTGAACCTGAGATACTTTATCATATAAATGGTAATTTTGTCCTTGTATTTGCTTTTTTAAATGTTATACTACCCTTTAATTGTAATTACTAAATTTAATTCCAGAGATCTTGCCAGTAAATATCTACTGTTTCAAGTCTTTATTTCTTTTCACTTCTATCATAGCACCTACAGCATTTGCATTGTTTGTTAACTTATCTGTTACTCGTCTTTCCTACTCCCCCATAGAAATAGTTTAATTTTATCATTTTTAGAGTCCCATCATCTAGCAAATATTTGGTTCATAGTAGCTCTATATTGTTTGGTGAATAAATAAAATATATAGATGCAAGCCTGTTAGAAAGATATCTCGTAATCAGTGGTTGCTACAGGCAAGTTGTTAAACCCCAGACATTTAATAATTTATAGATGATACCTGGTCAGTCAGTTTATTGCTATTAATGTTTGCTATTGTTACTTCTTTTGTTGTTGGCTTAAAATTCTCCTGTGAATCACATCTACAGGCTGGCTGGCTGTGTTTGGGATAATTGGGACGTTAAGGCTGCATAATGTCTGTGGCTGCATTTGCAGAATATTGAGTCTTCTAAATATTTTAACTTTGAAACATTTGACTTCTTTATGTCAAAGTGTTACATATTCTAGGATCTATTGTGATTTTTACTAGCTGAATTCTTGGATGACAGAGACAATGTTAAAGTGAACGGACGACATTTCAAAATTGAGCTCTACCTGATTTTTTTAAATCTCTGGTAGAAATTGATTTTATTGGTGTTCAGATAAAGAAGTTGAACAGAGAGAGAAAATCCTTCTTCCTTTTTGTTCCATGCAGACCTTGACAAATTGAACGATACCCCTCCACATTGGGGTGGACAATCTGTTTTACTCAGTCTACTGATCAAAATGCTAATCTCTCCTGGAAATCCCTTCACAGACACAATCAGAAATAACGTCTAATCAAATATCTGGATACCCTGTGACCCAGTAGTAGACATAAAATTAACCATCACACATAAAGGAAAAGTGTGCTTAGATGAAAGACATTTGGGAAGTCATGCATATACAAGTGAGGAATTGAGACAACTTCTATAGAGGCCCAGAAAGCTTCATACCAGTTTAGATGCTATAATTGTTTATGGTTTTTTAAGTCAACTTTATTTTTTCTCTTGCTGTTTTTTTTTATACACACACACACACACACACACACAGAGTGTCACATGTTTGTCCCTTAAAAATAAACTGTCTTTATTGCTATTCTCTATTTCACATGTGAAAATATTTCTTCTTCTCTCTAAGGTCAAGTATTTAAAAGGGCAAATATATAAAATTCTACATATAGTGAATAAAAACTTGAAAAATCAAACAATTTCTATTAAACAAGTTTTATATAAGCAGTTTTCTGGGACTGGCTTATGCTATTAAAACATCAATGCTAATGCTCTGACACGCCTAGCTTTTAGATTATAATAGATTCATCAAATGTTTGGCACTGCAAAGAAAATACATAATTCAATTTCCCTTTCAAAACAGACTTTTTGAGCCATCACAAGACACAGCAATATTTTCACTATATTAAAAGCTCTGTGGTGGTGGTAAATTATTTTGAAGTACTGATTGTGTTGCTGTGCCAACTTCATTTTACAAATCTGCCTAATGTATGTGAGGGAAGATCATTAGATTTCTGCTCCACAGCCCCTGGAAATTCTCCAGCACTTCCTCAATATGCAGCCTGCTCTGAACACACGCGTCCCCCATCCCTCCGTCAGTGTCCGACTGGCACGTTTAGCCAAGACCGCAGTGCAGTGAGGCAGCGAGCTATCAATCAAAGGTATCTTTCATGCTTAGAGAAACTCGGATATATCTAAAGCTCTAATCTGTTAATATCTGTTTCACACTTTAGATTTTTCTCTTAAAATTTGCCAGGAAGGAAAAACTCAGCAGATTTATATTAGCTACTCAAAGTAATACTTGCGGTTTATACGAAGAATTATAAACTTGGTAAATGAACCCCAAATTGGATAGGCTTCCCACGTGTAGGATAATTCATGCTTTGAAATATTCCTGGAGACAGACTCACATCTCATGTGTGTCTCATTACGTTTCAGTTGACAACAGAAGTGGTGCACTCTCACATCTTGAATTTAGCTGGTGAGAAAGAACATGTAAAATTTCGTGGAACTTCAAACTTTACCATTTTTTCCCTCACTTGTTATAGTCTGAATTCCATTTCTGGTCCCCCCACTGCCACCTCACTTCCTCACTGATGTCTTTTAATTTACAAACAGTAAAATTCACTATTTGTGGTATTAAGTTCTACAGATTTTGATATATGTAGAATCATGAGTCTACTACTATAGTAATGATACAAAACTGTTCCATCACACTCGAAATTCCTTTGTGCTGCCCCTTTGTAATAATCCCTCCCCCATGCCCCATTCCTGACAACTACTGGTTTGTTTCTGTCCCCACAATTTTGCTTTTTTAAGGATATTATGTAAATGGAATAAAAAATATATAGCCTGCTATGTCTAACTTAGCCAAATGTATTTAAGATTCATCCCTGGGGACTGGCCTGGTGGCATAGTGGTTCAGTTTGCATTCTCCACTTCGGCTGCCCGGGATTCAAGGGTTTAGATCCCAGGCACAGACCTACACACCACTCAGGAAGCCATGCTGTGGCAGGCGTCCTACATATGAAATAGAGGAAGACTGGCACAGATGTTAGCTCAGGGCCAATCTTCCTCACCAGAACAAACAAAAGTATTCATCTATGTCATTGTGTGAATCAGTAGTCAACCCTTTCGTAGATTAATATTCCATTGCGCGAATATACTACAGTTTATACACTGAATAGCTCAAGGACATCTGGGTTTTCAGTTTTTGGCAGTTATGAATAAAGCTCCTATAATATTCATGTGCAGATTTTTATATGAGCATAAGCTTTCATTTCTTTTTGGTTAATACCTAGGAGAGGGTTTATTGGATCATATGATTAGTGTAAGTTTAATTTTTTAGGAAACTACTGAATTGTTTTCCAAAGTTGCCTATACGTTTTTGTATTTCCACTAACGATGTACGCGAATTCATTCGCTCCACATACTTGCCAGCCCTTGGTATTGTCAGTATCTAAAAAAAAAAAAAATGCTATTCCACTATGTTTTGGCACCTCATTTTAATTTAATTTGCATGCTCCTAATGGCTAAGCGGCTGAGTTTCTTTTCATATACTTATTTGCCATCCATATCTATTCTTTAGGGGACATATCTGTTCACATCTTTTGCTTAATTTTGTTTACTTGATTGATTGTTTTCTTGGTGGGTTTTGTAAGTTCTTCACCTAGTGTAGATATGAGTCCTTTGTCACAAATGTGATTTGCAAATATTTTCTGATGGTCTGTGGCTTGTCTCTTCACTTTATTTAGTGTCTTTAACAGAGCAAAATTTTTATTTTTGATATAGCCTAATTTTTCAATTTTTCTTCTTTTGTCTTTTGTGCTTTTGGTGTCATATCTAAAAATGTGCTTAACCCAAGATCTCAAAGATTTTTTTATAAGTTTTCTTTCATTTTACATGTATATGTATGATCCATTTTCAGTTAATTTTTCTATAATATTAAGTCGCTTTCTTGCCTATGGACATCCGATTGTTCATGAAACATTTGTTTAAAAGACCATCTTTTCTCTATTAAATAGTATTTACATCTTTGTCAATAATTAGCCTATATTTGTATGGTTCTCTTTCTGGACTCTTTTCTGTTCCATTTTTCTGTTTTCCTGTCCTTTTGTTAATAAGGTCTTGACTGCCTTAAGTTTACGGTAAGTCTTGAAATTGGGTAGTAGGAGTCCCTCCAATTTGTTCTTCTCAAAGTTGATGTCTTTCCATGTAAATTTTAGAATTAGTTTGTGGTTATCTACTAAAAAGCCTTCTGAGGTTTTGACTGGGATTGCCTCGAATCTACAGCTCAAATTGGGGAAAATTGACATCTTAACAATATTGAGTCTCTAATCCATAAACATAGTATATCTTTTCATGAATTTAGACAGTTTTTATTTCTTTCATTGAAAATTTATAGGTTACAGTGTAGAGATCCTAGACATATTTTGGAGGATTTATTTGTTGTTAGTGCCGTCAGGTTGATTCTGACTCCTAGCGACCTTGTGTACAGTAGAGTGAACCCTGCCCAGTCTTTCTGCGCCATCCTCTCACCTTCTGGTGCTCTTTCAGACAGTGCTCCTCTGCTATTTGTAGGGTTTTTATGGCCAATTTTTTCACAAGTAGGTGAACAGGTCCTTCTTCCTAGTCTGTCTGTCTGGAAGCTCCGCTGAAACCTGTCCACCATGGGTGAGCCTGCTGGTGTTTGAAATACTGGTGGCAGAGCTTTCAGTATCACAGCAGCACGCAGCCACCAAAGTGTGACAACTGACAGATGTGTGGTGTGGCTCGCTGACTGAGAGATGAATTAGGCTCTGGTGGTGACCATTAGGGAGTATTTGTACCTAGTATTTTTTCTTTTGGTGCTATTGCTAATGATACTCTTATTTTTAAATGTCAATTTCCAACTCTTTGTTGCTAGTATATAGGAATACAATGGATTTTTGTGTGTTGACGGGTGTTATGTGATCTTCCTCAACTCAGCATTGTAACTTTTTGATAGCTTCCTTGGGATCTGCTGTATTGACAACCATGTCATCTGTGAGTAGATAGCTTTATTCCTTTGTTTCATGTTATTTCTGTTTTTCCCTGATTGCGTCAGCAATGACTTCCAATACACTGTTGAGCAGAAGCGAGAGCAAGCACTTTTTTTTGGTTCAGATCTTAAAGAGGGAACTTTCAGACTTCTATCGCTGAGTAGATGTCACTGTAGGCTTTTTGTCAACATTCTTTATCAAGTTGAGGCATTTGTTTCTATTTCTATTCTTTGTTTGCTGGTGAGAGTTTTTGTTATGAATGGATATTAAATTTTTTAAATGATTTTTCTGCCAGTACTGAAAAGATTGTATAGTTTTTCCTTTGCTTATTAATATGGTGAATTAATTTTATTGATTTTTAAATGTTGAATGAATCCTGTGTTCCAAGGAAAAACCTCACTTGGTTGTGATATATTATCTTTTCATATATTGCTCAATCTGATTTGTTAATTTTTGAGACTCTCCATCTATATTCATGAGGGATACTGGTTTACAGTTTTCTTTTCTGAAATGTCTGTCTGGTATTGCATTACAGTCATCTTTTAAATATAGTCAATTTAAAAGATAAGAATGTTTTTATCTTAAGAGAAAAGAGATTAGCGTTTTCACTGAAAAAGATAAATTTTAAAAAATCATCAGATTGAGGGAATAAATGTTAAATACATTCCAGACCTTAAGACAATTTAGTAATTTAAGATTTAATTAATGTTCCTGTTTAATCTGTGGCGTCAAAGATGGAATGTTTCTCTATTTCTTTACTGTTTTATTCTTATGAGAATAGTATTCCACTTGTTTAGTGATAAACAAAAGCTCAGTAAATTTACAAAAATAATAGGTTTTAAATTTTAAAATTAAAACAATTCATTTGCCCACATGCTTTTATATCTTCTATTTTTAGAAAATGACAACAAAAATAAATAACTTGTGGAAAGGCAAGGCATCTTAACAAAATTGGTAATTTTAACCTAATCTTACCACACTTCTTTGTCTTTTCAATTACTTTCTATGAACTAATGCTAAATTATGAAAAAATTTTTGTTGAGAAATTAATCGAAAACAATTTCAAACTTACATAGGAAAGTGTATTATTTATCTATTGTTTCATAATAAATTTTCTCAAAACTTAAAGGCAAAATGAAACAAACACTTATGATTTCCCACTGTTCCTGAGGATGAATGGTTAGCGAGGTGGTTCTGGTTCATCCTCTCTCTCACGAGATCGTGGTCCAGCCCTGGAGAGGGCTCTCATTATGTAATGGCATAGGTCAGGCTACAGGGCACAATTCCAAGAAGACCCACTCACTCAACAGTTAACTGGAGATTCTGTTCATCTCCATATGGACCTCTTTATAGAGTTGTTCATGATGTGGCAGCTGGATGCACCGAGAGTGACCGAGGAAAGAGACAGGGCATGAGGGAGTGAGAGAGATCAACAGAGATTAAGTACAGTGTCTTTGGCCTATTATCAGAAGTAGCATGTGATCACTTCTGCCACGTTCTGTTGGTCACACAGACCAATCCAGGCACAATATGAGAGTGGCTCAAGTGTGTAGACACCAGATGATAGGGTTCAATGGGGCCATCTTGGAAGTTGTCAGTTCTAATTTATTAAAATGTGAAAGTATAAAATGACATGAAAAGCAATTTTAATCAATTTCTGTGTGAAAGTTAACCTTTGAAAAATACTTATTCTATAAAATAATGTTTTAGGGGCAGCTATGATGATTCTACCATTTTGAGTCTGATCTCAGAATATGCTTCTTAGCTTTTGACTGTTTAGAAAGATTCGTTTGTGATCACACGGTGAGCAGTTCAGTGATTATTGCAGGTGCTATATTCAGTGAATGACAGGTAACAAAGACTTCACCAGCTGTGTTATATAGAAGAAAAAAGTATGACAAAAGAAATATAGGTCTGTAACCCAAATCACAAACAGCTTAAAGCCTTTTCAGATCCTGGTGGAACTTCACTAATATAAAGTAGTCGATAAAAACTTCAAGATTCCACACTGCCGGGTCACCGATATGCCATTCCATACTCCCAGATAGTGAAAACAATTCAGGCTCCTGGACACTTGCTTTTATTTTATTTTCCCTGCTCTGATAATGCTTAGGGGAAATTGTTTGCTTTATTTCTTATTGAAAATAAAAAAAGCCACTTAGATAAATGGGTGAATTCTGGTGATATCTTGATTTTTCCACCTTGGATTTATAATGTGAAGCTTTCTTAATCACTGGAGAAAGACACATTATTGTTAGTTGTTTGCTAGCTGGTTTTGGTCCAGGATTCCATTTTTAAAAGTAGAAATGATGTGAAAAAACAAATTTATATTTTTTAATAGAGCAAGTAATCATACCATGCTTATTAGAGAAAAATTATATAGGTAAGTAAAACTTAAAATATACTCCCAATTCCACCACTGAGATAACTAGATAAAGCTAATTTAAGACTTTCAAGTATAATCATTTATATGGGTAAAATTATGAAATTATATATACAAAGCCTTAATATTAGTTATTTTGGTCTATGGATATGGCAAAATTGCATAATGAATCCAAAATTATTAGATATTTAGATATGTTTTATATGTTCAGTCTTAAAAACCTGAAATTAATATTCTAGAACATGTAATGCATTGGTGCAGCAGTTAAGTTCACATGTTCCGCTTTGGCAGCCCGGGGTTCTCCAGTTCAGATCCCGGGTGCAAACCTAGCACCGCTCCTCAAGCCATGCTGTGGCAGCCACCCCACATATAAAGTGGAGGAAGATGGGCACGGATGTTAGCTCAGGGCTAGTCTTCCTCAACATAAAAAAGATAAATTCCTTAAATATTTTCTCTGGCAAATTCCTAGAAAGGCAATTACAGTAGCCTTGCAGAAAACTCCACAAATTTGCATTCCTGCCAACTCTGCCTCTTTCAACATTTATTTTAATTTTTTATTCAAAAAACAAATACTTTCCTTAATTTTCAAATCTTTGATAGTGAAATTTATCTTTAAAAATATCTTATATATTTGTTTTTATAATTTGGTGAATTACCTGTTTTTAATTGTTATCCCACCCTCCACTTTGATTGTCCTCAGTTACAAAGAACTAGATGAATCATAATGCCCTCATATGGTTGGTCTCTTGTTTCTCTGTTATTTTATGTGTGTATGCATGTGTTGTATTTTTAATAATATGAAGAGCATCCAGTTACCAACCACACAACTCAGTAACTGAAATGTATCAACGGCTTCCATCTCCCTGTGGGCACCTCCTCCATCCTTGTTCCTTTGCCTCCATCAGAGTCAAACACTTTCCTGACTTTGCCTTTATTATTCTATTGCTCTTTTTATATGAAGTTGTACAGTGTATAAACATATGCCAAAATAGCATGGTAGTGATTTTCCCTGTTGTTAGATCTTTTGAAAAAGAGTGCCACCCAGCATAGTCTTCCAAGAATTTCTTCCTTTCAAGCAACACGTGAGTTAATGTTCAATACTGCATAATATTGCATTGTGTAAATATACCACAATTATTATCAGATATCTTCTATGTCTATTTAGGTGGTTTCCAGTTTTGGGGTCTCATAATGAATCCTTATATGAATATTTTTATGTATATCATTATGCAAAAGATTTTCTGGAGAATATACCTAAAAAATAGTAATTGCTAGGTCATAAGATATATATCTGTTCAACTTTATAAGATGGTACCAAAATGTTTTCAAAGTGGTGTACTCTACGATTAACAAATCAGCCTCTACAATTCTTGGTATTGCCACATTCCTTCATATCTGCCAATCAGATGGCTGTAAAAGTATACCTCTATCTATTGTCTCTGCACTGAATTCGCATCACTAGCCATACGTTTTCTCTTCTGTGAAATGCCTGTTTATATCTTTTAACTAGTTTCTTATTGGGCTGTTTGTCTTTACCTTGTTGATATAAACATGTTTCTGAATTTGTGATTAATGCGTATAACAACCATTTTCTCCCAGTTTGTCATCTTCTTGTTATTGCTGGCACTTCTGGTTCTTACTAACGAATTTCTTTCCTACCCCAAGATAAGAATACCTTCAGCTGTCTTGTTCTCTGTGTTTAGCGTTGCATGCTCCAGGGTCCAGCGTCCTTATGGAAGTGTGGTCTGGAGGCAGCCCTGTCCTTGCTGGGATGCCCATTTCTCCAGCCTCTCCCCCCGGGTGCTCACTGTTTTCAGCTCTGGCTCTGGCTGTTGGGCACAGCTGCTCTGTCCCTGTAGCAGAAGTCCAGGCCTCCGGTTGCCCCGGATTCAGTTTAGTTGTTTATTATTATTTTGGAGGCTCCCACAGAGACTTCTCGTTTCTGTGAGACCAAGAGGCCTCAGACCCTGAGGCGCACGTTGGGGGAGGCCTTTGTCAAGTGAGAGGCTGTTTTGGGATTCCTAGCCACTCACCTGGAAGCAGAAGACCAAGGGGTATATTTCTTTATCTTGCTGCTTTGTAAGAGCTCCTTAATTTAACAGTCTTATCCTTTATTTTGTAGGATAATAGCTAATTTTAAAAATTGCTATTGCCTTTTAATTTTGGTATTAGTATACAGCATTTTTACAATTTAATGTTTTATCCAGTAACTTTTCCTTTATGGTTTATTTTTCCTTTTAGATTTCAGAAGACTTTCTCTACACTTATATGATACAAATTATTATATATATTTCACTCTCACATCTATTTGTTAATTTTAATATTTAAAAAATTCTTCCCATATTTCTCTTAGTGTAATGAAAGAGGAAGGGGTCACTATTTACTTTGTTCAAATGTGCAGACTGATTTTCAAATACATTCATATAAAAAGAAAATACTTTACCTTTGAAAGGGCATCTACGTAAGGAATTACATGGAGTCTGTTTTAATTTTTTCTATTCTGTTCTATAAATCTTTTGTCTATTGTGTCACCTGTATAACTACCTCTTCGTATCTAGTATGGTAAGTTGTCTCTCATTATTCAATTCTTTAAAATTTTTTCTTGCTTCATATATATTTTAATCTTTTGGAGGAACTTTAAAATGACTTTGTCAAGTTTCAAAAAATCCCAGTGGGATCTTGATTCAAATTGCATTAAATTTATAGATCAATTTAAAAGAAAATGGATAGCTTTATAATCTTGTGTTCCCATCCAAGAACATCATATGTTTCTTCATTAAATCACACTTTCTTTTATGCCTCTCAGTCAATTTTTTCTCATAAAGTTCCTTCAAATGTCTTGTAAAATTTATCCTTAGTCGTTTCACAATTATGTTAATATTTTAAATGTCTCATTGGTTATTCGTTAATATATGAGCTCATGATCACCGTAAATCATTTAACAATACAAACATACATGAAACAAATAATCACAAATAATCAATGGCAACATGTCTGCACATATTTCAAGACTGCCCTTTATGTGGGTGTTGGGGGTGTGTATTTGTGTATAATTCTATATAATTCTAGTGTTTACTTTTTTTAGTGTTTTAATAGAAATGGGATTATACTATATTCTGGAATTGACATTTTTGTTAACCTGAAAGTATATCTTGGAGATAATTTCACAGAAATTCATCCAGCTTCACCGCATTTTTTTAGTCATTGTATAAAATTTGTCACATATGGATATATCATAATTTATTATGTTCTATTGAGCGCCATATAGGTAGCTTCTATTTTTTTTTTAATTTTGGGAAACAGAAAAATAAACATCTGATTACAGGTATATTTGTGTACATTTGCAAGCATTTTTCTGAAACAGAGTTTTAGAAAAAAATACTGTGTAAAAGGATATAGTACAAAATTGATAGTTATATCTAAAAATGGTAGCCTATGTATATTTACCAATTAAATTTTTGACGCCATGCCTAACACTCGATTAATAACTGAGCAAACTTGATATTTCATTATTTTATTTTCTATTCACTGATTATTAATGAGGTTGAGCATTTTTCCTACATTTTTGGCTATTTATATATTTCTGCTTGCAATCTGTTCATATCCTTTACTTTCTTTGCTAATGTACTGTTTCTTGTCAACTTTTAGAAACTCTTTATATGTTGTGCTCATTAATTTTCTCCCAATTAAATGGGAAATACATTTCGCCCACTCTTATACCTGTGTTTGTGTTGTGTTTTGTTACACAGAAGCTTCGAGGTCTGTGCTGTCCAGTCTGTTCCTCAGAGAGTGGCGTGTGGTTTACTGTGTGTGTTGCTGTCGTGCAGTTTCTGTAGCAGGGACATCAGTGTCTCCTTACAAGAGTTCTTCAGCCATCTTTCTGCTTGTCACTCCCCTCTTCCTTTTAGGCTGTAGAATCTCTGAATACTCCCTGATTTGGGTAGAGGGGGTGCTGTTTCCCTTTTCTCACAGTTGGGGTGAGGCCTCACTGGTGGCCCCTGAGGAAGCCTCGAGCCAGAGCTCATCATGCGTGTCTTCCTGCCCCACCCCACTCCATTCATAGAGTCACACTGGTTCTAAGCTGCCTCTTTCTAAAATGGCGTATGTAACGTGTTCATTCTATAGCATGATGTGAAATGAGACACATAACTGAGAAGCTTGATCAGAATAACAGAGCACTGTCCTCAGAACTTCAATTTGTTGTCAAATGCTTGTTCTACCTCAATCAATACGCCCTTAGATTGGGTTCCTCATCCCTGCTGGCTCCTGCCTGCCTCCCATCATTTCTTCAGTTTAGGTTTTTGTGGTGCTTTACTGCAATGTTCTTTATTCACTTCATTCAATATGACACTGCTTTCTTCAGACAGGGACGCGTTCTAGTGGATGACGACTTCTGTCTCATGTAAGACAGTCTCCTATAAGACTTTTGTCTTATGCCATTGGCATTATTTGAAATTCTGGTTTATATTTACTCCTTTACCTCAATTTCACTCCTGACGATTTTTGTCCCTATTTTATGATTCACATTTTTTGCTGTATCTGTGACTACAAAGAGTTTGGAATGTTGCTTTTCTGTTGAGTTCCTCTTACTTTAATTTTTTTTCTTTAGTTGCCATCTTTGCACTCATTAACTTTGCTCACTACACCAGTGTTGCTGGGACTTGATCTTTGCATAATTCAAGGTGTTAAACTAGAAACCAGGGAAAAGGGGAAAAAGTAAATTAACAGTAAAGGAGATGTTTGTAACAGCATGTAGAATAAAACAACAATCGTAAACAAAACTTTCAGATAGTTGAAGTTAGAAAAAGCAAAATTCTGCATGAATTATCAACGACTTGGAAAACTTTTGTTCTGATTTTTAGTTCATTGTATTGTAAGGAAAGTTTTATTTCAAAACTTTGTCCTTTATTTGCTGTTGAAGCAGAGCCCTAAGTTGTTTCTGTCACAAACAACTTGATAAATCAAGGGCTTGTCCTTCTCTAACAGGATTTTGGGCAGTTTGAGCTCTCCTATTTTTAAACAACCTTACTCATTGTAATATACACTTCTACGTATATTCAAAGCTGTATTTCAGTTAATTGTATATGATGTGACAATTCCATTAGGATTAGACTGTCTTGAAAAATTGTTTTATTAATGCAGGCTAATTAAATAGGTATGAATTAAATCTCTCACTGTAAGTAAAAGAGTTATTTCAAGTTAACAGATTGAGGAAAAGTCTGTCATAGGTGGTGCTAGGCATCCAGGAGATATGGCTGTTGCTCAAAATAGCTTACAATCTGCTGGCAATTGACACCATATCTAACAATGATGGCTCAACACTGGCTTTTATAAGGAATCTCCAGTTTCAGTCTATATTTTCTTTACTTTTCAAGATCATTATATATAATGTCTTTAGAAAATAAAGTGCTGGGGCCAGCCTGGTGGTGCAGCAGTTAAGCATGCACACTCCTCTTTGGTGCCCCAGGGTTCATCAGTTCAGATCCCGGGTGTGGACATGGCACCACTTGGCAAGCCATGCTGTGGTAGGCATCCCACATATAAAGTAGAGGAAGATGGGCACAGATGTTAGCTCAGGGCCAGTCTTCCTCAGCAAAAAAAAGAGGAGGATTGGCAGCAGATGTTAGCTCAGGGCTAATTTTCCTCAAATAGAAAAAGAAGAGAAAGTGTTAAGTAGAGATAGTTCAGTGTTTGGAAAGTAAATTTCCTATTATGGCAGACAATAAAATTTAATTTCTTGCCCATTGGCTTTTATCTATTTTTTTCTTTTTAGCAACTTTATTTTCACTACCGATAAAAATAGACATTGCTTTTATGACTTCTTAGAACAGTAGTTCCAGGCATAAGAATTTAACGCTCACCTTTCAGTAAGAGGAAGCTGGTTGCCTTTGATAAACCAAAGGTCAATGGAACCTGAGTAAGAAAAAAGTCAAAGCCACTTCCCAGAAAAAACACTTGGTGTACCAGTTATCTGGGCTGCGACTCAGCAACTCATACTTTGAGTTGCAGAAAGCAAAATGGCACCCCAGTCAGTGAGGTCCATTGAAAACCCTGGGAATTATGTTAGGCGTGTGTGAAATTTGTGCAGGAAATATTTCAATCTAGACCTTGGAGAAGATAATCTCAATGCCTTCACTGTTTACTTATTGTATGATGTAGATCAATAACACTTATTTTTAGTAAGTCTGTTTCGTTTTGCAGTAAACCTGACACTAATGAGTTCAGAAAAGAAAGTGCATGTTAAATTAAAAGGTAACTACTGAATTTTGCTTTCTCAAGAAATTTGGTATAGAATATGCCACTTGCGCGTAATATTTGACGTTTACTATCTGCGATCATTACAGTAATATTACAGACCTCATAAGAGGGAGACAGAAATCTGCTAAAGAATCATCAATATGTATGTCAAAAGTTGCCCGTAGATGATGAGCATGTGCAGCTGCTCAAGGAACACTTATGTAAAAATCTGTGAAACATGACTTTTCGTTTAGATCAATGACGCAATTGTCCCAAATTAAGTTCACTCATTTTTAATGATCCTGTCTGCTAAAACCAGTGTCTTTCAGTGTTCTGTGTCTTAGTGAATGACACCACTTTCCACCCTATTTCTTAAGTTTTCTTGACACTGTCTTATAAATAGTGAGTCCCATTTCTTTCATTTGGAAATTGGGAAATATATTCCAACTTCATGGGATTTTTGAGCAGACTGAATACAATTGAGTTTGTAAATCCCCATGTTTAACCTTAGAATAGGAACTCGATAAACAGAAACTCTTTCAACTTTGTACGGATTTACAGAGTGTTGGTGCTGATTTCGGTTTTCTTGTTTCCATCAGAATTCTAGAATTTGCTAAAATGCTTAACTTTAATGTAAGCTGATCATAAATTGTTGCTCTGTGCCAAATAATTTACCCTGGAATGTGGAAACGAGTCTCGTCCACTCCCCTCTGTGATGTCAGGCATGTCAGTGACTATACCTGCGTTTGTGTTTTCACCATGATTATTTGTACTTTGATTTATGATGCCATTTTCTCTTTCACTGTTTGAACTCTGATATTACCTGTCTCATTCGCTACTTTTGTCAGTGTCTTCCAGGTCTGGAATTTATTGATGAGATAAATTTCCTTGGAGAGATGATTCTTCTTATGCCTCAACTTTAGATTATTTATTCCTATTATCATTCTGAAGTTTCTGGCTTGGTTTTTTTCAAGTGTCCCTTACTTTCTGTATAAATTTTGCCCTCATGTCACATGGACTGAGGTTTGTAGGGATATTAGAAAGAAACTGATATGATCATATGAAGTGTAAAGAAAAATCTAGTTTTTCTCTATAGCTTATAAACAGTCCAGAAATAAAAGTTACATTAATACCAGGGCAGCCGTATTTTTCTCATGTAATAATAATTGTCCGTGTAGTGGCAGAGAGAATTGAATAGACTTAACCCTGGAATTATAGATGCTATCCTTCTACAAATAGGTTTACTACCAATTTCATTTAATTCTCTAAATAATTGATGTATAACATATTATCAGGAAAAACATTGTCTACCTCTGAATTATAATGTAATTTCTTTCAAAGTAAAAAGGAATCTATTCATCAAATTCTTTTTATCAAAGTTCAGTGATGACAAAACCTTGTTTTTTGGGTGACCACTTCTCACCATGGGTTACGACCACCACAACGAGCTTGGGAGTTTTTTCTGTGTTAATGCCGGTTCCTCTGTCACATATGTTGAACTTTTTTGGATAATGATCTTTTATTAACCACTTTTTTTCTAAGCCAAAGACTGACAAGTGTTGAAGTTTGCTTGCTTTAACCCATGGCAGCCTGAACGTGGTTAGAAATTCTGTTCTGAATTGGGCCCTCACAGTCGGCTTTTCAGTAAGAGCTCTGCAAGCCTGGCCTGACGACCTGGAGCACACACACAGAGCGAGGTTAGAAAAACCGAGTACATTGTGTGAAATCAATAGTAATCCTGATGTCCAGTTCATGCCTATTAGAAAGAAAGCACATTTGGAGAAAATGGTAGATTCTATCATTAAATAAATAATTTAAAATCTAATAAGAGAGGTGGTAGACTTAGACAATTTAGAGAATTAATCAATGTAAACAAGTCTACAGTCCTGAATTATAGCAAGAGTAGGTTTTTAAGAATATAATCAGATATTAGACATATTAAAGGACTTACCCAGATATTAACCATTCCCCAGCCTTATCTTAGCTGATATATTACAAGCAGAAATAGCACATGAGTAAAGGTGTGCACTCTGTAAATCTACATATATGTAGATCTGCATCTGCAATATGTAAAGATTCTTTAGAACTTTGATTATTGATAGAAGCATTTCAAAAATGATTTATTTTTTATGATCATTTTCATGTTATCACCCCACCTTTAAATATATATTGTTCCTTAAATTCCTTTCCCTTTCCTGTCTTTTGGTTGAAATCAAAGAGAAAACTTTCCAATTAATGGGCATGATTCCTGGATTCTGATCTGCTGTAATCGCTACACATCCAGTTTCCGATATCCTAGCAATGCCAGGTACACAGTTATACATTTTTTCATAAAATAGAGATTAAGTTAAGGATGCAGTGAGCAGTTCCAGGTCCCAGACCTCACAGAGCTGAGTTTTCGCTGAGCCCAGGAGCTAAGTAAGCAACTCTTTAAGCTGAAATATGAAGGATGAGTGTTGCACGGTGGGGGGACGCGGGGACCAGGGAAGGGTGGGGCAAGCTGCTTCCTTTTCCAACCATGTAGTGCTTCCAAAACCTCTCCGCTTTTTGGCTTTTTGTCTCTTAGCCGGTGGTTCCCAAGCACCAGAATTTGCAGCATTGCTGGACAATGGACAAAGAAAATGAGAAAAATAAGGGCAATTTAGTATTTTTCTGTAACGCTAAACGTATTACTGTTTTTAATGCTGAAATTACATCCTGTTTTTGTTTGTTTTTTTTTTTTTGCTGTTACTGTCTATTTCCTTTGATAAAATAATGGTGGTTATACATGGCAGGTTTTTTCTTTTAACTTTCTTACTTACCTGAAAATTAAGGCTTGTAATTCTATATCAGCTTCTCCAATTGCAAAAAAGAAAAATGTAAAGGCAGATAAAATCCAGAATTTGAGAAGCAGACTCAGATGATCTAAGATGCGGCAGTGTCTCCTTAGGAAGCCCCTCTGGGGTGTGGCGGCTCAACTCCTGTCTGGTGGACACTCCTCATCACCTACAATTTAACCAGCCACCTGAGTAGGAATTTCAGTTCTACCACTTGCCAAGTGAGAAATTGGAGAAAATTACTAATCTGTATCTCTTTCCTCATTTGTGCAATGGGAATTTCATAGAGGACCTGCCTCTCTAGGGTTTCTGTAATGTCTGAGTTAATCCACAGAAAGTGCTTGGAACTGTGTATTGCACTACTTAAGTTCCTAATGAATGTGAATTAATATTTTAATCAATGCCACACGTTCATTTTCAATAGCTCAATAATGTTTGTTTTACCCCTATAACTAGAAATTGAACATTCCTCTTACAAATGGCACACTTTCCTCTACCTAGCTGATCTCAGTATATTACCCAGAGTCCCAAATCTCTATTTTCTTTAGTCAAGGGCATAATTTGACTTAATTGAATGAGCCTGGCTCTAAGTCGTTCTTTGACCCTTTCTTAGGTCTGTGTAGAGACTGTAAACTAATTGCTGAAAAGTGATGGTGAGTGTAGCCTTATAAGTGTTAATCTTTGGGTGCACTAAGAGTGGGTGGCCTCCTCAGACATCCCTCAACACCGACGCCCAGTGAAGTGACGTCATGTTACAACTGATGCTGAGACCTAGTGTCCGAAAGTTGAAGTGTGAGAATCCAGGAGTCAGACAGCAAGCACTTCAACATCAAAGTGGTTTGAAATTACCACTTAATTTTTCATGCCATAAAATTTATAACGTTCATTCAGCAAATGTTATTGGAGAGCCTACTATGAGTCAGAAGCTGCTGGGTACTTGGAATACGGAGATGAAAAAGATATAATTTCTCTGCTAGGACGGCTCATAATGTAGTGGAAGGTGGCTCTATCTATAAACAAATGTAACAAATCTTTTGAGTACAACACAACGTTTTTGTACAGAATGGCTGGTGTAAAGGACATATTCATCATCAATCAACTTAGGATTTCCCTTTAGGACCTTGGGAGGGGCACAAGTACGACTAAGTCCATCTGCAGTTCTAGCAGGGGAAACGGGTCTGAAACTCAAGTCTAGAGCAGGGCTTGGGGATGGAACAGGGGCCCAGTCACCACCATCTGTGGAGAAGGGCAGTCTCCGATTGAGCTCAGGCATGTAGAGTTACAACTATTCGTGTCCAGTATTGACCATGTCAGATTAAGGTTGGTTTGGGGGCCAGAAAGCAAGAAAAGTCATAAAATGGGACTAAGTGATTCCCACTGTAGAAAAGGGGGATGCAGAGAAATGGAATGTGGCTGAATTCGATTCTGTCTTGAATTGGATCCCATTTCAACCTGAAAATATTCAGGACAAGGAGCAAGTAGTACAGTTCTAATTTCACTACTGTAATCTCTTTCTTTACAATTTATTTTTTAAAATTTTGTTACATTTTCTGTCAGATTGAGAAATTGTTCTCCAGCTATATGCTTATTCAATAGTCTTGCTGTTATTTTGGATAATGAAGGAAAGTGAAATGCTATTGGATGGAGGGGAAGTTGTTAACAACAACCCACTCCAAATAAGTACTACTGACTTCCAGTTCCCCAAGCTTGTCTTGAATTAAAATAAAAGAATCTACATGGATAATAATTTTATATTTATATATAAAATGTGTACATATATATATATATAATATGTATAGTATAATTTCATGTGTAGATATGCACACACATTTTATATTTATACAGTCTCTACCTGACATGTACTAATTCTTCCCTTTTCCATACACAACTATAAAATGGTTTTTATTTTTCCCCAAGCAATTTTATCGGGATTATGATGGTTTATAACATTGTGTAATTTTGGGTGTACATTGTTGTTTATCAATTTCTGAATACACTTCATCGTGTTCACCCCCAGTAGTCTAATTTTTATGCATCACCATGCATATGTGACCCTTTACCCACCCCTTCCCCTTTGGTAACCACTAATCTGTTCTCTATCCATGTATTTGTTATCTTCCACATATGAGTGAAATCACGCGGTATTTGTCTTCCTCTGTCTGACTTATTTCACTTAACATAATACCCTCAAGGTCCATCCATGCTGTTGCAAATGGGGAGATTTTGTCTTTGTTTATGGCTGAGTGGTATTCCATTGTGTATACATATACCACATCTTCTTTATCCATTCATCAGTCAATGGGCACTTGAGTTGCTTCCACATCTCGGCTATTGTGAATAATGCTTCAGTGAACAGAGGGCTGCACAAGTCACTTTTTTCTTTGTATAACATTCACATTTTTAATTGGTGTTATAATTATGACTCAGTTTTAGACATTCAGCTCTAACAGAGTAACTGCATACCTCATCTGTCTATCCCCAAGGATGAAACATGAGACTTTTCATAGAAGTTTGAAACTTTAACTTTGTGAAGAAGCACTTCTATAGTTTAAAGGTATAATTAACTTGTGTGCTCTTTGTTTCTAAAAGTCAATTCAACGTGCAGTCACTTTTGTGATTTTTCTTTTTTTCACTTTCATGCATCACTTCTGCGTAGGCTTCTGCTTTAGAAAACATGGATAGAATTTTGTGTAATTACTATTTCCCAATGCTAGAAAAGAAGGTCCCCACTTGGATCATGTTTGTTCACAAGCCAAATATCTAGTATGAGACCATACAACAAAATGATCTATATTTTTTCATTTTTATTTGTGGGTTAAATTTTTGTCTCCAAGAAAGTTTTCTCAAAACATGGAATGTGTATACTGGGTACAGTTAAATTCTGGATACCTTTTAGCCCATGAATGGTTTTGGATTCAGTGTGTGTGCACGTGTGTGCTCATGCACTTGTGTAACAGCAAAATGCACACTGGTTACACGTGTGAGCCACTCCCACCATTGTGTTATAGTCTTATAGATTCTGTTTTATCATTGAAAAGCTGCTTCTTGTTTTCTTGTTCTTGTTGTTCTACTCTTTTCTTATGACATATACAGGGTTTATTTTAGGGATTTATCCTGGATCTGAAGATTCAAGTCTTTTATCAATTCTGAATAATTCTCAATTCTGAATAATTATCTCTCTACCATTCTGTCTACTGTCTCCTTTAGGAATGCCTGAACATATGTTGGCTTTGTCATTCTGTCCAAGAAGCTTCTGAAATTCTTTCTAGGGAAGAACTTCTTTCTCTTTGTATGTCAGATTTTTGTAAGTTTCTCATATCTATTTCTGATCCACCATATCTCTCGAGATGTGTCTACTCTGCCTTTAACCCACTGAGATTTTCTAAGTGCGACTCATATGGTTTTCCTTCCTAGATGTACCATTGGTATGTTTTTCCTATAACTGCTATGACTGTATGAGTAATTTTTGAAAATATCTCTTATTGATAGTTCTAGCTTAAGAAATTCTTAGACTGCATCTGATGACTTCCATTCATACTGAGTTGTGTATTCATGTATTTGTAACTTGGATTTGAGTACATCTTCAATTTTTTTTTTTTTAAATTTATGTGCAAACTGGTTTGGGGGAAAGACTCCCTAGAATGGAGTAGGTACTAGAATCTGTTGGTGTTCCACCTACATTCCCCTGGATCCTTTTACAGGTTGCGCCTATCCATCTCCCAACTTCTGTGTGCTTTGTCTCCATAGTTCACGTCCGTATTCTCCTTGAGATGATCCCTTTTGGGCTACTGGGGCTATTTTATTTTATTGCTTCATTTTCTTGCAGCATGTGGCTGTCTGGTTTTTCCAACGCTATTGAAGAAACTGTCTTTTCCCCATTGTATATTCTTGGCTCCTTTATTGTAAATTAATTGATCATATATAAGTGGGTTTGTTTCTGTGCTCTCTATTCTGTCCCATTGATATATGTGTCAGTTTTTATGCCAATACCATATACTGTTGGATTACTATAGCTTTGTAATATGGCTTAAAATTGGAATTTGATGCCTCCAGCTTTGTTCTTCTTTTTCAAGATTGCTTTGGCTATTCAGGGTCTTTTGTGGTTCCATATAAATTTTAAAATTGTTTGTTCTATTTATGTGAAAAATGCCATTGAAATTTTGATGGGAATTGCATTGAGTCTGTACATTGCTTAGGGCAGTGTAGGAATGTTAACAATATTTTTCTAATCCATGAACATAAAATAACTTTCCATTTATTTGACTTGTCTTCAATGTCTTCCAACAGTTTCTCATAGTTTTCAGTCTATAAATCTTTTGCCTCTTTGGTTAAATTAAGTTCTGAATATTTTATTCTTTTTGATGCATTTGTAAATGGAAATATTTTCTTAAATTCTCTTTCTGATAGTTCATTATTAAATTACAGAAACACAGCAGATTTTGTATGTTAATTTTATATCCTGCAACTTTACTGAATTCATTCATTAGTTCTAATAGTTTTTTGGTGGATTGTTAGAGTTTTCTATAAATATAGTATCATGTCATATACAAATAGCGACAGTTTAACTTCTTCATTTCCTATTTGGATGCCTTTTATTTCTTTTTCTTGCCCAATTGCTCTGGCTAGGATTTCCAATATGATGTTGAATAAAAGTGGTGAGAGTGGGCACCCTCATCTTGTTCCTGATCTTGGAGGAAAAGATTTCGGTTTTGTCACTGTTGAATACGCTGTTAGCTGTGGGTTTGTCATATGTGGCCTTTCTTATGTTGAGGTTCATTCTCTCTATACCCACTTTGTTGAGAGCTTTTATCATAAGTGGATATTGAATTTGTGGAATTCTTTTTCTGTGTCTATTGAGATGATCATATGATTTATATTCTTCATTTCATTAATGTGTGATGTATCACATTGATTTGCGGATGTTAAACCATTCTTGCATATCTGGAATAAATCCCACTTGATAATGGTGTATAATCCTTTTAATGTACTGTTGAATTTTTTTTTGCTAATATTTTGTTGAGAATTTTTGCATCTGTGTTCGTCAGGGATATTTGTCTATAATTGTCTTTTCTCATGGCATCCTTGACTGGTTTTGGTATCACAGTAATGCTGTCCTCATAAAATGAGTTTGGAAGTAATCTTCCTCTTCTTTTTTTGGAAGAGTTTGAGAAGGAATGATATTCTTTAAATGTTTGGTAGAATTCACTGTTGAAGCCCTCTGTTCCTGGACTTTATTTTATTAGGAGGTTTTTTTATTACTGATTCAATCTCCCTACTAGTAATCAATCTGTTCAGAGCTTCTATTTCTTCATGATTCAGTTGGTAAGTTGTATATTTTTAGGAATTTATCCATTTCTTCTAGATAGTCCAATTTCTTGGCGTATTTGCTCACAGCAGTCTCGTATGACCCTTTGTATTTCTGTGGTATCAGTTGTAACATCTCTTCTGTGAGACTGGGCACCTCTGTCTGTTGCCTCTCTATTGTGCCCTGCTGGTGGTCTCCATCTAATAACTCTTTCTCCATTTGTTATGATCCTGTGGCAGCTGTGAGCATGAGCCCCACTGGCTACCAGAGCCAGGAGATCTAAAAGCATCTCATGGGTGGCAGCCACAAAACTCTGGCACCAGATGAAGCTCCTTTCTGGAAGGTACCTGGGCGCTGGAGGCAGGTGGAAGGAGAGTGAAAAATGGCATCTGCTGGCCTCTGTCTTTGGAGAGTATCTCTGCAGGCCCCTAGATGTGTGTTAGATTAGATGCCTGCCCCTCAGGCCAACACTTTAAGATCAGCAAAAAGCTTCCTTCACAGAAATTCTGGATGCTTTATGTTGAGGCTGCCTCTACACTGGGTGAGTCCATGTGTGTGAGCCCTTTAAGAACCATTTCTCAGTTTCTGTCTCATTGTGGGTATCCCGGATACAAGCCCCATTGGCTTTCACAGCTAGATGTTTTGTGGCCCTGCCTCTCAGATGAGGGTCTTAAAAGTTGGGGTATCAGATGTAGGGCTCAAGCCCTTGGCTCCTCAGGGGGGTTTGAGTTCCCTCTGGATTGTGGGTGGCAGTGCTGGAGGTTGGTTTGCTGGGATGCTATGCCTGGGCCTGTCCATCCACTGTGATGTGGATTTCCTCACTTGCTCCATGTATAGGAGTTTCTTAGTTAGGTTCTGAGTTTTTTTCAGAGGAAATTGTTCCATTTGTAGCTGGAGACTCAGTGTGTTTGTGGGAAGAAGTGAGTTCAGAATCCTCTGATGTCACCATCTTGAACCAGAACCCTCTTCTGTTTTTTTTGCTCTTACTACTTGCTAGTATACTATGTCTTTTATTTGTCTTGTTTATTTTCTGGTTTTCCACTTGAGATTCATGACAACAAAGATATTTTTTCTGTTTTGGTCCCTCTTTTATCTCCAGCACATATAACTGTGCTTGAGGTATAATAGGTACTCAATGAATTTTTGTTGAATAAATGGATGAATGAATGAATAAAAGTATAGAAACCTTTTCTGGGGCTGGCCCCGTGGCCAAGTGATTGAGTTCACACACTCTGCTTCAGTGACCTGGGGTTTCATGGATTCGGATCCTGGGTGCAGACATGGCACCACTTATCAGGCCATGCTGAGGCAGCGTCCCACATGCCACAACCAGAGGCACTTACAACTAGAATATACAACTATGTGCTGGGGGACTTTGGGGAGAAGAAGAAGGACAAAAAAGAGGATTGGCAGCAGATGTTAGATGTTCAGCTGCCCACTGGAAGGTAGAGTTCCTTAGAAGTAAGAAATCTCTTAGTTCTAGAAAGCTTTGACCTCATAATTAAAACCTGAACACCATTGAAAGTAAGGCTGATCATTTATACCAATTCTAATTTTTTTTTTTTTTTAGCTTTCCTCTTGTGACTCTAACTGGTCTGAAGTGTGTGAGATGTGGCAGTAGCCTCTTGCTTTTCCTGTCATTGCTCTCTTCCACTCCCAGGGAAAGCAGGATGTGAAATAGCATCATGGTATCAAGCCTGTCCCTTCATGTTCCACTTTCTCGCACAGTTAAGGGTTGTGGAGCTGGGGAGGAAGTTCAAAGTCCGGGGGGGCCTCTTCCTGGAGCAGGCAGCCCAGTATTGAAAGGCCTCAGAATCTGATGCCCAGGAATGCTTCTTATCTGGTTTATCTGAGGTCACCATGGGTGAGCGCAAGGCTGGGGTGTGGGGAGGCGGGAGAGAAGAAGCAGTCCACAAAGGAATTCGGTATACAGAGAGAGAAACCTAGGTTCCAAGATGGGGTCTGTGTGCCCAGACGAGATACCACAAAATCACTTAATCTGGGAAGCATAATACACATACAAGATCTTATCCCACGGGTGAAGCTGAAATGTGGCAATGCCAGAGCACAATGTGTGTACCAAGAAACCAGACAGGGTTTCATTAGACAAGCCCCTTTATCATCTGTCTCTCTTCAGTACCTGATGCCCGTGTTATACTGGGTCTTACTGACATTATGCTCAAGTGTTGTTATTCCAGTTCTCGTTCTCTCTTCTTTCAGCATCTCAGATGTAAGATTATGCAACAGCCATTTGCAGTGCTGGTTTGTACCATTTAACCAGGATTCTATTAAATGTAAAATGTTTATTGAGGGCCTACTATGTGCATTGTATTAGTTTTGAATTGGATGTAGGTCATCGCCTTCTAGGTGTATAAACTATAATGGGGGCTTATATGAGAAAATAAAAACTGTGATTTAGGATGGACTGAAGTATTATAATAAACAAAAAGCAGCTATGGGATCATAGGAATACTAACAACTCTTAAACCTCTGTGGTTACTTATAGCACATGATTTACACTGTGACATGGAGATCACAGGACCTCACACCTCCGGCGGTGGAGAGGATCCGAGGACCCATTCTCAAGGGCTTAGCGTTGTGCCTGGACCAGAGGAAGCAGTCAATCCATGTTGGTGTTTATTATTATCTTTGTTTAATTTTTATTTTGGAAGGTTTTTTGGAGGTGGCTCTTCTGTTTTTTTGAAAGATGAGCAGATCTGGGGCTTCTTCCTCTGTGCCTCTCATGTATGATTTTATTATGGCACTTGCCACACTAGTCTGATCGTTTGTTTAACTGTCTGTCTCCACTGATAGCACCAGAGGAGAGGGATCATGCTCTATCTGTTTTTAATCTCCAAAGTTTAGTGCAGAACTTGGTACACAATAAGAGTTTAATAAATGTTAAATGAATGTCATTTAGCTCCTGCAGTTGTGTTCTGTTTTCACATAGAGTGGGCCACAGTGGCACAGACTGCAACGTCTCCAAATCTTATCGGCATAGTTGTTTTACTGTCATCCGTGGCAGCGTTTCAAAGATTCAGATGTGTTTTCACACTTCATTTCACCCTGTGAACAATCTATCCTTTATTAGCTCGCCATGAAGAAATAACTTTGGAATGCAGCTGTTCTCCATTAGTCGCCCATACCCCGCTCACTGAAGCTCAAGCTCCGTGAATGTTGTCCTCCCTTCAAAGGCGGGCAAATTTCTGGAGCTTGGTTAGTGACAGAGATAGAGGGCAGGCAGTGGTGCCAGAGGACAGGAGGCACAGAGCAGGCGACCCCAGTTCTGATCCTGGAGAGATGCTCTGAAGCCTCCTGATTCTTGTCTGAAACCAGAAAGTCAGGCAATTCCATCAAGCTCATGATGCATTGAATCTTTACCAGATGAGTGTTTTTGCTTGGAACTTACAGGTAAATTTAGAGAAGGCAGGAATGCTCATCTCTCTAGATTGTTCTAGTAAAATATCACATGTGAAAATGTTCTGTGAAATCTGAAGCAGTAGACAATGCAATGTAATATTAGCTGTAATCCATCTACCTATGTATTGGTCCCAGTCTTATGAAGAAAGCGTTGTCACTTGCATAATTTAAAATGGACTTCTCAGTGTTTTTGAGGTCCCCAGGGTTCATTATCTGTCTGCTGACACGTTATCTGTGAGGTTCTGCCCAGCAGAGTGATTGGCCCATGGATGGCTGCTGCCCAGGCGTGGCGGTGTGGCCTCACTGCCGTGGGTCCCCCACTGTTCAGCAGACCAGTTGGTCGCTGGTGGCTGAGCTTGCTGGATGCCACACTACATAGCGATGTGTGATGGGAGTGGAGAAGTGGCTCCCTCCATTTTGAGTTCCACACTTGTTAGAGGGATCTTGAGGTGGCAGTTTGTGCCCCAATGTGTTGTACAGTTTCCTGAGATACTCAGAGTGAAGAGCAAAGTTCTGGGCACCAATTCACGTGAAAGGGAGCTCCTGACTCTGAATCTCTCCTCTTCCTTTTTGTTCCTAAGACAAGCAGTTTATGTCTGGATCCTTTTCCACTTAAGGTGAATCTCTTCCATCCCATGCCTCACCTTCTCCATCCCCTACAAAAATTGGAGAGAGACTTTGGTTGGACAGTGTTGACAGTGATGCTTTGTTTATGTCTGACCATGAGCAATTGACTCAGCTTGCGACCTTTCTTGAGAGTCTTCTCTGAAACTCTGCAGTCTTTTGTAAGGACTGTTGTACCAGTTCAACTAACAGACCTAAACCTCAACACTGGGCTTTAGAAAGTTATGGCTGGTGGATGTACCCTGGAACATCTAAAAAATATGTGAAGATTTTTAATATTAAAAAAGTGTTTTACATAGTGATATTCATTCATACCAAGGGATGGGAGGAAAAGTCATTAGAGAAAAGTGTGTATATTGGAGGTGCTGACCAGCTCCACATCCTTGAGAATCTTCAATGCTGCTTTCCTGACTCTGTGCATGTTCTCAAGGAGGGTGGAGCAGTGGTTGGGTGTGGGTAATCATCTTTATAAACAGCAGCCAACGCTAAGCCAAGTTCCAGACTGGGTGAATTTAACGATAAAGCTGATCTCTTTTCTGTGAGCTCCTGTTGTACCAGGAACTTAGTAGTACGGTCTTTATATTAAGACTATTACATATCTCACTTTTGATACGTATGTATTGATCTTGTCTACTTGCCTTGACTGTAAAATGAAAGAATTTCATTTCCTACTTCTGTGTCCCCCAGATATATGGTACGTTCTACACAGAGTTTTGCTCACAGGAACCTGACCTGGTTAAGGAAGCATCCTAGCAAAATGTAAAAAGCATCTATTGACGTTTTGCTATTGATGGTATCCTGAATAAATTGAATGTTTCTTAAAAGATCTAAGCCTGTAGACCACGTTCTCCTTGGCGGGTTGGGAAATCTTGGAATTACGTCATCCTACCCAGAATGTTTAGAGGACATTAGTATTCCAGACTCTCAGGCATTGCTGTGTAGAACAGCTGCACCTGGCAAATTTGCTGTTTTGGTGACATTGGCCATTTTGATGAGTCTGCAGAAAGGAGAAAAAAATCGTGCCAAGTAGAGTATAAACTCATATGGAAAGCATACGTCGGAGTCATCAGTTTGACCTTGCAGTCTTTGCTTTCAGAGGAAAACAATGGCAGCCCCCAAAATTGAAAAGGTAGACATACTGAAAATATTTTTTTAATGACATGTGTCAATCCACTGTAAAAGTTGTATAACATAATATTGAATGGAGAACTCGGGGTAAGATTTATTTAAGTTAAAAGAAAACACATCTTTGTTTATTACTATCCAATCTGGAATCTGCTGGAGACTGATTACCTCTCTGAAACAAGTCTGCTATGCTCTGTAGATCATCCTTCCTTCCAAGCTGCTAATTAGCTGCCCCAAGGGGTGGTGATAGGGACTTGAGCATAGTTGTTTCCCAGTGAAAGATTATGTCACATTTAGGCGAGTGTGGTTTGTTAGAAGAATTGAAATCACTCAAGAAGGACACAACTTGCACATTCCAGTCAGAATCTTTTCCAAAACTGTAATGCTAAACCCTGAACTGAAGTTATGGTGACTTTTCTAAAGAGGGTTCTAGAGAAAAATCTACATCCTTTCTTAAAAGCAGTCTTTGATATTAGAGAAAAACTTTAAGGGATAAAGGACATCTTTCCATATTTGAAAACTACTTTTAAATATCATTAAAACATATAGATAGCTGTCCACTTAACCAAATTTTTCTACTTCAATTTATTAGTGTTGATAAAGTGAAAGCAAATGGTTTAAGGATGCTTCAATATTTGTATATTCAACTTCAGAAGCTTTCAAGGAGGATAATACACCTTCATGCATTTAAATTATGCATTATATCATATAAACTGGGAACATTCTGAAGAGATAGCAAGTGATATCCAGCTTCAGCTCTTGGATAATGAGGTCATTGAATAGAGAAGAGAAATTGAATGAATTATCTTGAGAATTGAAGTGATGTGAATATCTTTTGCATGTGATTCACTTAAATTTCAACCGTTTACAGGCTGAATAGAAAGTACCTAACCGGAGACTTTTAAGAACCCATTTACTAATTGTAGTGATATGATGTATAAACCTAAAGCCGTGAATCTCAGACCATTTATTGTGTATAGTGGACTCAGTTAATATGGTTAACCAACCAATAATACTATTATTTTTCCCTTAAACATCATAGGTCCCTTTGGCCATATTAGTTTGTAGGTGTTGTTAATGATATTTTAAATGGCTAGTACTACAGCAGCATTGAGCAATACAATTCAATAAATTATTTGGAAAGCATACTAAAGGGTCTAAGCACTGTGCTTGGTAGGTAGATAGGAATTGCAGGGGTACCAATGCAGACCAAGCATAAATCCAGTCCTAAAGAAATTTGCAATCTTAAATGGGAGATCTATTGCACACTTCAGAGGAGAGTATACTGTGTGGTACATATGCAGCCCAGAGGAAGGGGAATGTTATCTGAATTGTTCAGAATATTTTCTCTGCCAACTTAACTGAGTTTTGCAAGGTTTTCTTTTGGGAAAAACTTCCATTTCCTTTAATATAATGCTGAGAACCTTTTGGGCAGGGAAGAAAATGCCTCCAATAACTTTCACCTATAATATCTATTCTAGCTTTACTGAAGATTTTATTAACCAAATTACCACATCCACTTTCCATTTTATTTACCAGTCTAACCAGGTGAACTATGTATTTGTGAAAACAGTGTTTCGTAAGTTACCTAAAATAAGCATTCTTAAATATACAGTTATCAAAATTAGTTTAATATGTTCTTCATCTCTTTTTTCCCCCTAATTTTCAAATTTTCTTCGTATTCCTTTCATCTATAGCCTTCTGATGTTTAACAAAACAAGTTGAACATCCGTTTGTTAAAAATTTTTCTGTATTTTGGTGGCTCCTGGCCAGCCTCTGAAGCTCTGTCACAGCTGGCCTGGGTACCTGGCAGGTGGTGATCATAAGTTGACTTAGAATTTTCCCCGAATGCTTGGGTTGTTAGAATTTAGGCCAAATGGACACCACACACCTCTGGTGGTACACCTCTCAGCTCTCCATCTGATCTTAATTTAATATGAAGAATAGCTGTGAAAAACATGTACACAAGCTTGTCCTGAGAAACAGTACGTTCAGCCACTTCAAGCTGAGACAATACTAACGACTGTGGTTTAACTTCAGGATTGCAATAGCATCCCTGGCTTTAATTGTTTTGATATATGTTAATAAAGATTGAGCTGTTTCCCCATGCTGTGTAATAGGGCCGTTCTTAATTAAGTCATTGAACATTACTGGTCTTGTCAGCACAAAATGTTTATCTCGTCGTTATCACCTTCTATATTGTTATGAACTATATTCTTCTGTTTAGCATGTTCTTTGCAGTTTTTATAATACTTCTGGTTTAAAGATTTATTTATAATGTTACAGACTGGACTAGGCTCAGGTCTGTAGTGGTAAAATTTATCATTTTGTTTGGATTTCTTTAAGTATCATATTTTAAAATATTTATCTTTTCTAATTCAAAACTGTTATATGCTCAAGACCTTTAAGATGAAGAGGATAAAGACAAAGAATTATGTGAACAGGAACATAAGAAGATATGTGTCCTTTTTAGGCAGAAAGGAATATGATACTAGATGGAAATATGAATCTACACAAATAAATGAGGAGATCAGAAATGGTAAAGAGGAAATACACGTAAGTCTGGTTTCTTCCACTTTAATAGCTTATTAAGATATTTGACCTTCTAAAAATTGTGATATTTATGACATATGATATTATACTGTAAGACAATAATAACACAGAAGATGAGGGGGAGGAAATGGAAGTACAATATAGTATGAACCTTTACTGTAGGCCTCTTGGGAAGTAGGCTATGATAAGTTCACTGTATATGTTCACCATATATATTTTGTAAACCTGGCTCAATCATTAAACCAACAAAAAAGAGGTGTAACTAATAAGCCCATAGTGTGTATTAAATGGATCCTTAATAAATAATACAAAATGAGAGAAAAAGAAGGAGGAAAGAACACAGAAAAGATAAAATAATTAGAAACCAACAGCAAGATGGCAGTTTTAAATCTACCCAAACCAATAGTTATATGAACTGCAAATGATTGCAAACACCCCTTTACAAGGTAAAAAATGTTAGCCTCAGGTTGGATAAAAAAGCAACATTCAACTATGTGCTCTCTATGGGAAACCTACAGTAAATATTAAGACAAAGATAAAGATGACAGGATGGGGAAAGAAAATAGACCATATAAACATTAATTAAAAGAAGACTAGAGTATCTATATTAGCACACAAAGTAAAGCTCATGGTCAAGAATATTATTAATGATAAAGGCAGGCATTACATAATGATAAAGAAGTCAATGCTCCAAGAAGAAATAACAATCTTATGCGTATGCATCTTACAACAATACTTCCAAACACATAAAGAAAAAAGTGATAGAATTGAAAAGAAAGTAGACAAATCCACAACTTTAGCTGGAGACTTTAGCACTTCTCTCTCTCTAATCAATTGAACAAAGTAAGAATATAGAGAACATGAACAGCACTGTCAACCACATTCAGAACACTACATGCAACTGTAAAATGCACATTCTTTTCAAGTGAAAATGGAACATTTACCAAGATAGTCCACATTCTGAGTCATAATACAAGTCTCAACATGATTAAAAAATAAAAGAAATATATACATGAAGTGTCAGTGAACAAAAGAGAATTAAACTAGAATTAATAACACAAAGTTATCTGTGAAATCTCCAAATATTTGGAAATTAAACAACAATAGCACAACACTTGGATGGAAAAATACAAAGGAAATTAGAAGCTATTTTGAGTTTCAAAAATGAAAACAACATATCAAAACTTGTGGGATTCAGCTAAAATAGTTCTTGGTGGGAAATTTATAGCAGTAAATGCTTTATTAAAAAAGACATGATGTCAAAACCAAAGTCTAAATTGCCCCAAGAAATTAGAAAAAGAGGAGCAAGTTAAACCCAAAGTAAGCTAAGGAAAAGTATGACAAATATCAGAGCAGATGTCACAGAAATTGAAAAGGGAAAAATAGAAAAAAGTAGTGAAGCCAAAAGCTGGTTGAAAAGATCAAGAAAACTGTAAACCTCGAGCTAGATTGATTAAAAAAAAAAAAAAGAGGACACAAATTGCTATTATCAGCAATGAAAGAGGGGACATCACTACATACCCTACATACATTGTAAGACAATGAGGGAAGATTATGAACAACTTTATGCCAATAAATTTGATAACAGATGAAATGAGCAAATTCCTTGACAAATTCAATCCAGAAGACAGATAATCTAAAAAGTCCTGAGTACTAAATAGATTGAATTTGTAGTTACCTTCCTGCAAACAAGAACAGTCACAACAAAACAGCAGAAACCTTCAGGTCCAGGTGGAATCATTGGTGAATTTTATCAAAGATTTAAAGAATCAGGAATATCATTTTATACAAACTTTTCCAGAAAATAGAGAAGGAAAGTACTTTGTTAAATCAATGAGGCCACAAGTATCCTGATATAAAAACCAAGAGAAAACATTATGAGAAACTACAGACCAATCTCCCTCATAAAACTAGACACTAATATCCTTAACACAACGTAATTAGAGTAAATCCAACAGTATATAAAAATGACAATACATCATGACCCAGTAGAGTATATGCCAGGAATATAAGGTTTGTTCAACATCCAAAAATGAATCTATTTCCCCTTAGTAACAGACTAAAAACAAATAAAAATGCATGTGATCATTGAAATAGATGCAGAAAAAGGATTTGGAAAAAGTCCATCTCTGTTCACGATAAAAACTCTCAACAAACTAGGAATGGAAGGAGATTGCACCAACCTGAGAAAGGTCATCTACGTGAACCATATTTAACATCATGCTTAATGCGTGGAAGACTAAATGCTTTCTCCCTCCAATAGATAGCAAGACAAGGTGTCCATTCTCACTACTTCTACTCAAAATTATTCTGGACATTTTAGTACAAGAAGACAAAAAAATAAAAGGCTTGTACATTGAAAAGAAATAAAATTGTCTTAATTTGCAGCTGCGTGATCATGCAAAAAATATCAAAGAATATACAAAAAGCTACCAGAACTGATAAATGAGTTTAGCAAAATTATCACAATAGGCCAAGGGAGCAGATGGACCAGACAGTCACTGCCATGACCATTTTAGCTGTATTTACGGCCAGCAGCAATTTTAAATTCATAAATTTGATGTTGACAATAAGCATATTTTTATTTCATTTGTGAGTGGAAGGGGTGCCTTGTGTTTAAAACAATTTCTAGGTACCACACTGCCTTGCATTGTTTTTCATAATTTTTAATGACAGTTATGAGTCAAGAGGCAGCATCATATCAAATTTGTAGATGAGGTGCTGAGGCTTAGAGAAGCTGAGTAATTTGCCTAATATCACGCAGTTAGTGAGTGGTAGAACCATGATTCAGACCCATCTATAACTATTAAAAGTGTATTAACAGACATGGCCAGATGGTTCAGCAGTCAAGCAACATTGGCTCTGAAAGCAGCTTCTGAAATCACTGACCATAAGGTTGGAAGAGAAAGCAGAGAAAGTAATTCTGGGGCACGATACAGAACAGTGTTGATAAACACAAAGTCTGTTAATATTGTGCTATTGTGTTAAGAAATGTACAAAGCTGTTTCTTAGAGTTTTTTTCGTATTTAAAACTTGTGGGTTTATCCTGCTGTCTTGAGGTGTCACCAGGATTTAGAACGTTTACAATATCTCGTTCTAGTTTCCCTGTCTCCATCGATCCAATATATTGATAACTCAAAACACAGATGTCCATTGCATTAGTGTTTAATGTTTATACCTTTAGGGCTACGTTCCAACTTTTTGTTCTGTTTTTTGGGGGAGTGGGTATTTCCTTTGCTTCATAAATTCTCCCTTTTTATTTTTATTATGGCTTTCCTTCAATATCAAAACATTTTTTTTCCTGTCTGTTTTCTTTGCTTGGAATGATCTCCATTCCTTTCCCCACTCTGTCTCCCTACTGGCACCCACCGCCTTAACTTTATCTTGCAGGTGCCCTTCACACCTGACTTAAATCTCACCTCAGTGAGGTTTTCTCTAATCCTCTCTGTAGCTTCCTAGCCTGTTGTTAGCTGTCACTGCACCTCGTTTCTTTTCTCCGTTTCTCTTCTACCTGTGATTATATGTACACACGTGTATAATGATGTACATTCTGAAATCTAGTCCATATTTTACCTCAGTAAGCAACATTACATTGATGAGTGAATGAATAAATAAATGCGTGATTAAAATTGCTTGATGCAATCCAGTGAAGCGTAGAAAGAGTAATGCATCAAAATTAAGGTGCAAAAACATTGCAATTACACTGGAATACAAGAGTATAATATAATGATTATGGTTTCCAATACGAATTTGAAAGCTGATTAACGTTTTTCCTCAAGAAAATTTATTTCCAATTCTCTCACCAAAGCATATACCTATCTTTTCCCTGCCCCAATTCTAATATTACGTTTCTTTAAAGTCGTTGAGCTTGGAGAGAGAGGCTTTTCTTGCAAGTCTGAGTTAGAATAAATTGAAGTCAGGCTTTGAGAATTCTGAGCATCAAATACTGTCGAAGCTGTTTGCCAGCTGGGGGAACTCTTCTCTCCCTCTGAGAAGTGTTTTGTTCCAGAAGCTGGATTGTTTTAGATTTAACTTCAGCCACAGTTTCATTAAGTTCTTCTTCAGCGGTTTCTGTTAAATTGTCCTGAAAATTAGCAAACATTTCAATAGCGCTGTCCTGGAAATTCAGTATGTAATTTTTAGCATATTTTATGACAATAATAAGGTCTTGATGGTTTTGCTTTTGCTTGGCCATTACACTCTTTGTTGGTTTTAATTGAACACTGACAAGCTTGATTGCAGGTCAGTCCAGTAAGCAATGGACTGAGTGACTGGGAAAATTGTCCCACTGGAAATGAGAAAATATCAGAAAGAAGCCATTGTAGAAACCAATTAGAGTCATATAAAAGGAAATTCTGCATGTATTAAAAAAAGTTACTGAAATACAGCATGAAAACAAGAATATACACAAATTATATGTGTATGAAGCAATGAACTTTATCAAGTAAACACATCTATGTAGTAACTGGTGGTTCAAGAAATAAAACTGCGGCCACCCAGCAACCTGCTTCTGACCCCTTCCCATCATTATGCCCACCTGAATGTAGCTACTATTCTAATTTATGGCAAAATAGGTTAGTTTTGCCTGTTTTTGAGCTTTATATTAAAATAAACCCATCATAAGTACCCTTCTGCTGGCTTCTTTCACTCAACATTTTTTGTTGTGCATAGTAGCAATTTATTCATTTTCATTGCTGTGTGCTATTTAATTGGGAAAATATACCATCATTCATTTATTCATTCTACAGTTAATGGGAGTATAGATTGTTTCCAGTTTGGAAAATATAAATGCTGGTGCTAATCTTTCATACATATCTTTTGAAGCTCATATCAGTCGTTTCTTTAAGTGTGGAATTGTTTCATAATAGGTTATATGGACATTCAGCTTTGGGAAAGTCTGCCACATAATATTTCTAAAATTGTAAACTGTCTATGTTCCTGCCAGCAGGGCATAAGAGTTCCAGTTGCTTCACAGCCTTGCGAGACTTGATATTTTCCAGGTTTTATTTTTGCCATTTGAGTACATGCATAGTTACACCTCATTGTGGTATAAATTTTGTACTGATAATTTTATATTCACTTTTTTTCTTTAAATTGAGATTGACATACATTATATTAGTTTCAGGTGTGCAACTTAATGATTCCATATTTGTATATACTGCAAAACGATCACCATAATAAGTCTAACTAACATGCATCACAACACTTAGTTACAATTTTTCTTTTTGTAATGAGAATTTTGAAGATCTACTTTCTTAGCAACTTTCTTTCTTTTATTGCAGTAACATTGGTTTATAGCATTATGTAAATTTCAGGTGTACGTCTTAATATAATTCGAATTCTTTGTCGATTACATCATGTCCACCACTCAGAGACTAATTACAAACCATCACCACACACGTGTCCCTAATCACCCCTTTTGCCCTCCTACCTCCCCTTTCCCCTCTGATAACCACCAACCAAGTCCCTGCCTCTGTGTGTGTGTTTCTTGTTGTTTTTATCATCTATTGATGACTGAGATCATATAGTACTTGATTTTCTCCCTCTGACTTATTTCACTTAGCATAGTACACTCAAGGCCCATCCGTGTTGTCACAAATGGCCAGATTTCATCATTTTTTATGGCTGAGTAGTATTCTATTGTGTACATATACACCACATCTTCTTTATCCATTCGTCCCTTGATGGGCATTTAGGTTACTTCCAAGTCTAGGCTATTGTGAATAATGCTGCGATGAACATAGGTGTTCATGTATCTTTATGCATTTGTGTTTTCATGTTCTTTGGATAAATACCCAGCAGTGGAACAGCTGGATTATATGATAGTTCTATTCTTAACTTCTTGAAGAATTTCCATACTGTTTTCCATAGTGGCAGCGTCAGTTTGCCCTCCCAGTAGCAGTGTAGGGAGGTTCCCTTCTCTCCACATCCTCTCCAACACTTGTTATTTCCTGTCTTGTTAATTATAACCCTTCTGAAGGGAGTGAGATTATATCTTGTTGTAGTTTTGATTTGCATTTCCCTGATAATTAGTAATCTTCTTTGGAGAAATCTCTGTTCATATCTTTTTCCCATTTTTTAATTGGGTTGTTTGTTTTTTGGTTGCTAAGTTGTATGACTTCTTTATATATTTTGGATACTAACCCCTTATCAGATATAGGATTTCACATATCTTCTCCCAATTGTTAGGTTGTCTTTTCATTTTGTTAATGGTTTCTTTTGCTGTGCAGAAGCTTTTCAGTTTGATGTAGTCCCATTTGTTTATTTTTTCTATTGTTTCCCTTATCGAATCAGACACCATATTTGAAAATGTGCTGCTAAGACCAATGTTGAAGAGCGTACTGCCTATGTTTTCTTCTAGAAGTTTCATGGTTTCAGGTCTTAAATTCAAGTCTTTAATCCATTTTGAGTTGATTTTTATGCATGGTGAAAGATAATGGTCCACTTTCATTCTTTTGCCTGTGGCTGTCCGGTTTTCCCAACAACATTTATTGAAGAGACTTTCCTTTCTCCTTTGTATGTTCTTGGCTCCCTTGCCGAATATTAGCTGTCCATAGATGTGTGGTTTTATTTCTGGGCTCTTGATTCTGTTCCATTGATCTGTGTGTCTGTTTTTGTCTCAGTGCCATGTTGTTTTGGTTACTACAGCTTTGTAGTACATGTTGAAATTATGGAGTGTGATACCACCAGCTTTGTTCTTTTTCCTCAGGATTCCTTTGGCTATTTGGGGTGTTTTGTTGTTCCATATAAATTTTAGGATTCTTTGTTCTATTTCTGTGAAAAATGGTGTTGGAACTTTGATAGGGATTGCATTGAGTCTGTAGATTGCTTTAGGAAGTATGGACATTTTAATGATGTTAATTCTTCCAATCCAAGAGCACGGAATATCTTACCATTTCTTTGTGTCTTCAATTTCTTTCAACAACGTTTTATAGTTTTCAGTGTGCCAGTCTTTCACTTCTTTGGTTAAGTTTATTCCCAGGTATTTTATTCTTTTTTTGTAGTTGTAAATGGGATTCTATTCTTAATTTCTCTTTCTGCTACTTCATTATTAGTATATAGAAAGACAACTTATTTTTGTATGTTGGTTTTGTTTTTGATTTATTTTTTAAATTTTTATTATTCATTTTTTTTGTGAGGAAGATGTCCCTGAGCTAACATCTGTGATAGTCTTCCCCTATTTTTGTATGTGGGATGCTACCACAGCATGGCTTGATGAGCAGTGTGAAGGTTGGCACCTGGAATCCAAAACCGCAAACCCAGGGCCGCCAAAGTGGAGCATGTGAACTTAACACTGTACCCCTGGGCCAGCCCTTGTATCTTGATCTTGTGTCCTGCAACTTTACCACATTCATTTATTATTTCTAAAAGTTTTTTGGTGGATTCTTTAGAGTTTTCTGTATATAAAATCATGTTATCTGTAAATAGTGAAAGTTTCACTTCTTCCTTTCCAATTTGGATCTCTTTTATTTCTTTTTCTTGCCTGATTGCTCTGGCTAGGACTTCCAATACTATGTTAAATAAGGGTGGTGACAGTGGGCATCCTTTCCTGGTTCCTGTCCTTAGAGGGATAGCTTTCAGTTTTTCTCCATTGAGAATGATACTAGCTATGGGTTGTCATATGTGGCCTTCATTATGTTGAGGTCCTTTCTTTCTATACCCATTTTATTCAGAGGTTTTATCATAAATGGATGCTGTATCTTGTTAAATGCTTTCTCTGCATCTATTGAGATGATTATGTGATTTTTATTCTTCATTTTGTTAACATGGTGTATCACGTTGATGGATTTGTGGATGTTGAACCATCCCTGCATCCCTGGTATAAATCTAACTTGATCATGGTGTATGATCTTTTTAATGTATTGTTGTATTTGATTTGCTAGTATTTTGCTGGGGATTTTTGCATCGATGTTCATCGGTGATATTGGACTATAATTTTCTTTTATTGTGTTGTCCTTGTCTGGATTTGTATCATGATAATGTTAGCTTCATAGAATGAGTTAGGAAGCCTCCCCTGCTCTTCAATTTTTCATAAAAGTTGAGAAGGATAGGTATTAAGTCTTCTTTGAATGATTGGTAGAATTTACCAGGGAAGCCATCTGATCCTGGACTTTTATTTTTGGGGAGTTTTTGATTAGTGTTTCAATCTCCTTACTGGAGATTTGTATATTCAAATTGTCTATGTCTTATTGATTCAGTTTTGGAAGGTTGTATGATTCTAAGAATTTATCCATTTCTTCCAGATTACCCAATTTGTTGGCGTATAGCTTTTCGTAGCATTCTCTTATAATCTTCTGTATTTGTGAGCTGGTTGTTGTAATTTCTCCTCTTTCAATTCTGATTTTATTTATTTGAGCCTTCTCTCTTTTTTTCTTGGTGAGTCTAGCTAAAGGTTTGTCAATTTTTTTTCTCTTTTCAAACATTGATTTTTTTCACTGCTTTTTTAGGCTCTATTTCATTTATTTCTGCTCTGATTTTTATTATTCCCTTCCTTCTCCTGATTTTGGGCTCTATTTGTTCTTCTTCCCAGTTCTCTTAGGTGCACTGTTAGATTGTTTGAGATTTTTCTTGTTTTTTTGAGCTAAGCCTGTATTGCTATAAACATCCCTCTAAGAACCACTTTTGCTGCATCCCATAAATTTTGGCATGTTGTATTTTCATTTTCATTTGCCTCCAGGTATTTTTAGATTTCTCCTTTGATTTCTTCATTGATCCAAAGGTTGTTCAGTAGCATTTTGTTTAATCTCCACATATTTGTGGTTTTCCAATTTTCTTCCTGTTGTTGATTTCTAGTTTCATACTGTTGTGGTCAGAAAAGATGCTTGGTATTATTTCAGTCTTCTTAAATTTATTGAGACTTGTCTTGTGGCCTAATATGTGATCAGTCTTGGAGAAAGTTCCATGTGTATTTGAAAGGAATGTATATTCTGTGGTTTTTGGATGGAATGTTCTGTATACATCCACTAAGTCCATCTGGTCTAATGAGTCATTTAAGGCCTTTGTCTCCTTATTGATCTTCTGTTTGGATGATCTATCCATTGGTGTAAGTGGAGTGTTAAAGTCCTCTACTATTAATGTACTGCTGTCTGTTTCTCCTTTTATGTCTCTTAATAATTGCTTTATATTTTTAGGTGCTTCTATGTTGGGTGCGTAGGTATTTACAAGTGTTATATTCTCTTGCTGGATTGTTCCTTTTATAATTATGTAGTGCCCTTCTTTGTCTCTTGTTACAGTTTTTGTTTTAAACTGCATTTTTGCTGATATAAGTATTGCTACCCCAGCTTTCTTTTATTTCTCATTTGCATGGAGTATCTTTTTCCATCCCTTCACTTTCAGTTTGTGAGTGTCTTTAGGTCTGAAGTATGTCTCTTGTGTGCAGCATATATATGGCTGTTGCTTTTTTATCCAATCAACCACCCTATGTCTTTTGATTGGAGAATTAAATTGACATTTGATTGGAGTTCCAATTGACATTGACATTTAAAGTAGCTATTGATATGTATGTACTCATTGCCATTTTGTTACTTTATTTTCTGGGTGTTTTAGTAGTTCTTCTCTGTTCCTTTCTTCTTCTCTTGCTCTCTTCCCTTGTGGTTTGATGGTTTTATTTACTTTTATGTTTGGGTTCCTTTCTCTTAAATTTTTTGTATTTATTATAGGTTTCTGGCTTGTGATTACCATGCAGTTCATACATAATAACCTATATATATAGCAATCTGTATTAAGTTGATGGTCTCTTTAGTTTGACCTCTTTCTAAAAGCTCTACTCTCTTACTCCCCTCCTCCCACATTTTATGTTTTTGATATCATATCTAATATCTTTTTGTGTGTGCATGCATGCATTAGCCTGTTATCATAGAAATAGATAATTTTAGTACTTTTGTCTTTTGATCTTCATATTCTCTTCATAGGTGGTTGTTCTGCTACTTTTACTGCATATTTGTCTTTACCAGTGACTTTATTGCTTTTTTAAAATAATTTTCTCATTTCTATTTGTGTCCTTCTCTTTCACACTTAAATAAGTCCCTTTAGCATTTTTTGTAGGGCTGGTTTTTTGGTGATAATCTCCTTTAGTTTTTGCTTGTCTGGGAAACTCTTTGTCTCTCCTTCCATTGTGAATGATAACCTTGCCAGGCAGAGTGTTTTTGGCTGTAGGTTTTTTCCTTTCAGCACTTTAAATATATCCTGCGATTCCCTTCCAGCCTGGAGGGTTTTGGCTGAGAAGTCAGCTGCTAGTCTTAGGTGGATTCCTCTGCATGTAACTGTTGTCTTTCTTTTCTTTTTTGTTTTTTGTTTTTCTTTTTGGAGGAAGATTAGCCCTGAGCTAACTACTGCCAGTCCTCCTCTTTTTGCTGAGGAAGCCTGGCTCTGAGCTAACATCCATGCCCATCTTCCTCTAGTTTATACGTGGGACGCCTACCACAGCATGGCTGCCAAGCAGTGCCATGTCCGCACCCGGGATCCGAACCAGCGAACCCCAGGCCGCCGAGAAGCGGAACGTGCGAACTTAACCGCTGCACCACCGGGCCGGCCCCGTAACTGCTGTCTTTCTTGAAGCTTTTGGGATTCTCTCTTTATCTTTAATTCTTGCCATTTTGATTATAATGTGTCTTGGTGTGGGCCTCTTTTAGTTCATCTTGTTTGGTGTTCTCTATGTTTCCTACACCTGGATGTCTGTTTCCTTCCTTAGGTTAGGAAAGTTTTCAGCTGTTATTTCTTAAAGTAGATTGTCTGCCCCTTTGTTTCTCTCTTCTCCTTCTTGGACACCTATAATATGGATGTTAGTGCACTTGATGTCCCAAAGGTCCCTTAAACTGTTCTTGCTCTTTTTAATTCTTTTTTCTCTTATCTGTTCAGCCTGAGTGATTTCCTCTAGTCTCTCATTCATCTCACTGATCTGTTTTTCTGTATCATCTACTCTACTATTGGGTCCCTCTAGTGAATTTTTCATTTCCAGTATTTTATTCTTCATTTCTGACTGGTGATTTTTTTATATTTTCCAGTTCTTCATTGATGTTCTCACTGAGTTCATCCATTCTTCTTCCAAGATTCATTAATTGCTAGTGATGTTGAACATCTTTTCATATGCTTATTTCGAACATATACCCTTTTTGGTGAAATGTCTGCTCATGTCTGTCCATTTTCTAATTGTACTTTTTATTGTTGAGTTTTGAGAATTTTTCAGATGTTCTAGTTATTTGTTGTATTAGGGTTTTCTAGAAAAACAGAATCAATAGAATGTCCATATATACATATAAGTATATATATGTATATTTATTTTAAGGACTTGGCTCACATGATTATAGAAGCTAACACATTCCAAAATTTTCAGGCCAAGCTGGAAAGTTGGGGAGTGAGGGAAGACAATGATGTGACTCCAATCCCAAGGCCAGCAGGCTCGAGAGCTGGGAAAAGCGAGAACTATCTCAAAGGCCAGAGTCGCTGGCTGTGATCTCTCCTCGGGCACTGTTGCAAGCAGTATTCAGGCTGCCAAGTCTGAGCACTGGTGGCTGTAAGCCCTGCCCCTCTTTTCCATCTCCATCTGACCCCCACTTGTCAAATCCCACAGATTCCCCCATTGATCCCCGTGAGTCGAGATCTGAGTGGGCCTCAGGAAGCATTCTGGAATACTAGGGGCACTGAAGGTCCACCTTGGGCCCCCTATTTCCCCACTGGAGAAGTGATCATCTTGGGGTCCCTCTCAGTGTTGCACTGTGTCAACCCGGGGGAGCAGTGATGTGGCCAGAGGGCAACCTCTCCTCTCACCCTTCTAATGCAGTCCTTCTTGATCTCTGTGGTCCAGGGAGCTGCTTCAGCTTCACCTGGGGGTTCAGGGATTTTCACAATGGTGTCTTGTCTGTGGGTAGTTGCTAGTTGGTCTTTTGTGAGGGGTGATGAAGTCTAGAATGACCTACGTCACCATCTTGATGACATCACTCCCTAATTTTTCTTTAGCTTGTTAATATGGTAGATTATATTGATTTTTAATATTGAACCAGACTTGCATGCCTAGAATAAACCCCATTTGATCATAGCGTATAATTATTTTCATATATTTCAGACTTCTGTTTGCTAATATTTTGTTAAGGATTTTCGCATATATATTCATGAAGGATATTTTTCTTTGTCTCTATTCTTAGTTTTAGGATAATACTAGCTTCATAAGATGAATTGGGAAGTGTTTCTTCTTCTATTTTGTAGAAAAGATTGTGTAGAACTGGTGTTACCTCTTTTTTAAATATCTGGCAGATTCTCCAGTGAAGAAATCTTGGCCTGGAAACTTTCTTTAGGGGGTAGAATTTTTAAATTATGAAGTCAATATTGTTAATAGTTCCAGGAGTATTCAAATGATCTATTTCATCTTGAGTGACTTGTAGTAGTTTGTGCTTCTCAAGCATTGGGTCCATTTCATGTAAGTTCTCAGCTGTGTGCATATAGGGTTGTTCTTTGTGCTTACTTTTTGCAGTCTACAGAGGCTGTGATGACTTCCCGTTTCATTCCTGATGTTGCTAATTCATGTCTTCTTTCTTTCTTCATCACTCTTTCTAGAGTTTTGCCAATTTTATTATTTCTTTAAAGAGCCAGCTCTTCGTTTCATTGATTTTTCCTCTATTGTTTTTCTATTTTCAATTTCATTGATTTTTTTTTTTTTGCTCTTTATTATTTTCATTCCCTCTGCTTGCTTTGAGGTTTTGTTGTGTTTTTGCTCTTTTTCTAGATTCATGAAGTGGAGGCTTGGGTTATTGATTTGAGACTTTTTTTTGTCATGTATGCGTTTACTGCTATAAATATCACTCTCACTACTGTATTAGCTGTGTATTTTCTTTCAGTTCAATCTATACTTTTTATTTCCCGTGAGACTTACTCTTAGACCAATGGATTATTTAGAAGTGTGTAGTTTCCAAGTGTTTGAAGATTTTTTGTATTATTGATTTCAAGTTTAATGTCATTGTGGTTGGCGCACATGCTTTGTATGACTTCAATTCTTTTAAACTTGTTGACTCAGGATATGGTCTATTTTAGTAGACCTCCTGTAGGCACTTGAAAAGAATGTGTATTATACTATTGTGTGCATTGTTCTGTAAATGTCAATTGCATCTTGCCAGTTTATGGATAAATACATTGTTATATTTGAATTGGGTTTCTCGTAGACTGCATGTATTTGGGTCAGGTTTTTAATCTTGTCTGCCAATTGGTTGCTTTTAATTGGTGTATGTAGGGCACTTACATTGTGAACATCTTACATCTTGCCAAATTTGGGAAGTTTTAACCATTATCTCTTTGAGTATGTTTTTAATCCTGGCATCTTTCTCATCTTTATTTTTCAGTTCTGAAATTTCCATTTTGTTTTTTATATCTATTTCTTTGAGATTTTCTTTTTTAAAAATTTATTTCAAACTTGTTCATAATTGCCCATTGAAGCATTTTTTTTAAATGATGGCTACTTTAAAATCCTTGTCAGAAAATTCTAACGTCTCTGTCACCTTTGCATTGACATCTATTAATTGTATTTTTCATTCACTTCGTTCTCTTTCTTGTTCTTGGTTGATGAATTATTTTAGATTGCAATATGAATACTTTGGGTCTCATTTATGAGACTCTCAACCTACTGTACAGCTCCTGTTTAGCTGGCACCACTCAAGCAAAGGAAGAGAAAGCCACCTCCTCAGTGGGAGCAGAGGTCCAGGTTTCCCACTTGGTTGCATTAAACAAAGGAGCTGCCTTTCATTACTGGTGGTGGGGGTGGGAGTCTGGGTTCTCTACCAGATCTCCATTCACACCTCTCTGGCTGAGGTGATGTTAGTGCCTCGTTATTCTCCCTACTGGACATCCACTGACAGACAGGGGCACCGCTTCTTTACTGCTGGGCGTGGGTCAAGTCCTGACTCCCCCTGAGCCTCCTCTGACGTCCATTGCTGGGCAGGCGGAGGGTCGTCATTACTGCTGGGTGGGCGTGCAAGTCCAGCTGCTCCACTCAGCTAAGCAGACTTGTTAGTTCTAGTATTTGGTTAGGATTGTTGTTGTTTCATATAAGTATTGTGGCATCTATAGATGGAAGCTTTGTTCTTTTTTCCCCTTTGTGCTTTCGTTTATTTCTCTTTCTTTATTGGACGATGCAGTGTTGGGGAGCAGTGCAGAGAGCAGAGACCTTGTCTTTTCTTAACCAGTAAGTATGGCATTAGCTATAATTTTTCCTTAGATGACCATTATCAGGATGAGGTAATTTTATCCCTGGTTTGCTTGGTGATTTTTGTCATAAATAGGTACTATCAAAAGCTGTCACTGCATCTGTTGAGATACTTGTGTTTATTTACCTTTATTTTGTTGGTAGAATTACATTGAGTCATTTTTCCAATGTTAAATCAATCTTGTATTTTTGGATTAAAGTCTACCTTGGTATGATGTAGTATCCTTTTTGTATTTTGCTAAATTCAATTTGCTAACATTTTTATAAGATATTTTTGGCCTACGTTCATGAGAAAAACTAGTCTGTAATTTTATTTTTTGAAATAATGTTTATCATATTTTGGTATCAGGGTTATGCTGGTTTCACAAAAAGAGTTCGGAAGTTTTGTTCATTTATTTTCTGAAAAACTAGTATCTTTTTGAGAAATATGATTTCTTTATGAAATGTTTGGTTGAATTTACCAGTGAACGTATATGTTGCTGAAATTTTCTTTGTGGAAGTATTTTTTTTAAATGAAAATGAATCATTTCCAATATATATGCAAGATTTATATTTTGTATTTGATCTTGTGCCAGTTTTTGTTTTTTCCAAGGACTTTCTTGATTTTATTGAAGTTGTTGAATTTATTGCCATAATTTATTCTTAACATGCCTTTGTATTTCTTTTACTTTCTCTAGTATTTTTCCTATTTTCATCCTTACTATTGGTAATTTGTGTTTTCTCTCACATTTTTGATCAGTCTGGCTATAAATTTATTAATTTATAATTTTTTTCCTTTTAAATACATGAATTAATTTTCTGGCTAAACTGTCAGAAAATAAATTCAGTGGGCTTATTAGAATGAAACTAAACATTCAAGGAAATGACTGACCTGACTGTAGTACCAGTACATTCTCTGTGGCAGCTCAGTATCATTCGTAGAGACTGTAACCAAGCTGACCTACATAAAATTGTTTAGTTCATGGACTTTGTAGTTTTCAATACTTTTCTATTTTCAGTGCCTTCTATGCACTGTTGACACTTTGTTGATGAGGCAATAAATATCTTGGGGATCCTTCTACCAAGATTCTCCTCCCCTACCTGGCTTCCCTTTGAGCATCTTCTGCCCAGTATCCTTCCTGACCCAATGCATCTCCTCCTTTATTCACTTATTACTCCTAGTCTTTTCCTTCATTCTTTATCTGCACATATGGGTACTTACTCTTCAAAAATTAGAGTTGTGCAAAGATCCACGTCTGTCATGGATCTAACATTGCCAACGGTCAACATTCAACAACAATAGCAAAAACAGAAGTATGGCATCTAGTTAGTTGTGGAAGAAAAATGATAGATTTAAAAAATCGGTAGCATTTTACTGTTTTGTTACCAAATCTTTTTATAATATCAGTAAAAATGCTAACTTCACATAAACTTTTGTATGTAGGAAATCAATTGTGACTCCAAAGACTGTCATTGGGACTATCAATAACTGTGCTAATGATTGATGATCATATAATGAATCCATAGCTTATCTTGGGCTTTGACATTTGGAACTACTGAATCATTTATAACTGTGTGGCACTTAAGAAAAATACAAAGTCCTTGGCTACATTGTAAAAGTAAATGAACAAGAAAAAAATTGCAGCTGTAGCTTTAATTATCTTAGTTCAGTTATAGTTTTCAATTCATTGTCGGTGTAATACATTTTGCTTATGCAACACAATTGTATGTGCAAATGGCTGTATGTCTAAATGGTTGGAAGACAGATATTTAAAATATGGATATACCAGGGGAATAATGAAAATACATTAAAATTTCAGAAATTAAGTATGAATGGAATCAGAGGCTTGTGGCTTGGAGACTTCAGTGTGATGGGCCATTATTTTCCCTCACTCCCTGATCCCTCCTTCGCCCCTGTGACACCTTCTCGTCCTTTGCAGTCCACACCAAGTCTCACCCCTCCAGAATCCTCAGTGATCATTGATATCCTCATGGCACCAGTAGCTACTGCCTTGTTTCATTTTAGCTTCAATGTTAAGAATCTCATCATAATAACAAGATTTCAAGCTTCTTTAAGGAATGTGGAAATGGGACTGACATTTTTAGTGAATATCTCTGTGTGTTGAGCAACTTCTATAAATTACTTCATTTAGTTGCATCATCATAACAGCTATATAAGGTAGGTTAACAATGAATGGAAATTTACGGATATCTCCAGGAAGAGAACTATGATGTACAGTGCAAGATGCAGTAAATCAGTTATTCTCCAGGAAGATAGCGTAGAATAAGGATACAAGTAAGGACTTGGTAGCTAGAAGACACTGGGTCTTGCTTTTACCAGTTGCAAGTTGTGATACTTTCAGAGCTGTTTGAACTCTATGAACCTCCATTTCACAACCTTTTTCAAAACAGGATTGTGTTAGTATTTCCCTGGAAGGATGGTTGCAGGGATTAAAGATAGCTGCCTGCAGAATTCTCATTTGAGTATTCAATAATGTAAACAGCTCTTCCTATAATTATCTTTCCTCAGCCCCAAATCATTTTTACTGAGTCAGGTATTATGCCAAATAATTTTTATATTTCTCCTACCATGCAGGACCACTTTGAGCTCAGAATAGATGTTCAATACCTCTTTTGTTCAGAGATCTTGGTGATAATACATGTCCCTTGACTTAAGTAAACCTGCTCTGAAATTCTTATTTTAGACTCATCTGTGAAATGGACCAGAAGAATCAGAGTCCCCTCTTTAGCTGAGTAGGAGCTTTAGTGATTTTTAGTGGCTTATTAATCTTAGTCACCTTGTAAGTTTAAGCAGAGATCCAAATATCAACAATAGGGAGGCCTCGCACACTGACCCTCATCTACACCACAGTGGTTGTTAATGTGGATGCTTTTATTCTTACCATTACCCATCTCCACTGGCACAGAAGACTAAAAATTATTTTATTCATGTTGAATGTTGACAATTTCAAGATATTACATTGGGAAAGAAATGCACCAAACTACTTTGCCCCATAGTATTTCCTATATGACCAAAGAGTAGAGGACTAACCATGAATTAAGACAACTTAAGCGTCTGGGACCAAAGAGTGGGCAATGGCTTGACCTCGGTACTCTTGAATTAGAATTTAGAAGTGAAACAGTCAAATATGAAATCACCATATGGGCAGTAAATATAAGAATGTCGAAGAAGAAGACCTCATTCCAAACTATACTGGTGGGGTGAAGAAGAGCAAATTTTTTTTCCATAAATGTTTCTCAAGCTGAGATTTAAAAGAAATGTTCTAATTATCATTGGACCTTTGTTATTTGCGACCATCTGACGCTGAAATTATTCATGCATATCAGTAGACTTGACATTTTCTTATGTTTTTCTCTTGTAATTCTATATAATATTACCTATAACAAAGAAATATGCCACTGTCCTCCACTCTTCTTGTCAATGTTCTCATTTTTTCCTATTTCCTTGTAAACTGTGTCCATATTCATAAATCATATTTAAAAATTGGTAAACATACGAAAATGTTGGCTTGTAGGAATCTCAGTTCTTGCAGTCTTTACACATTCCAACAGATATAGTAAAGGCCGAAGTCCATCCTGATCAAAGTGCAAGGAGGCAGACCCTTCAGTGTTATGTTCAATGACAAAAGAATATAGGAGCCAGCCCAGTGGCACAGCAGTTAAGTTCACATGTTCTGCTTCAGCGGCCCAGGGTTTGCTGGTTCGGATCCTGGGTGTGGACCTACATACCGCTAAGCAAGCCATGCTGTGGCCGGTGTCTCACATATAAAGTGGAGGAGGATGGGCACAGATGTTAGCTCAGGGCCAGTCTTCCTTTAAAAAAAAAAGAATATTTTATTTACAAAGAGAAAGTGGGGTTTTTTTAGAGATTTCTAGGCTTTTTCCTTTTTAATCTTTGATATATCTTCTTTTACTCTTTTTTTTCCCTCTTATCTGTTTATTCACTCACTCACTTATTTGTTCAAAAACAACTCTTGAGCCCCTAATTTATGCCAGCTTGGGTATATAGCATGGAACAGAACAGATAGTTTTGTTTGGTTCTTTTGTGAGGAAGATTGGCCCTGAGCTAACAACTGTGCCAGTCTTCCTGTGTTTTAAGTGGGATGCTGCCACAGTGTGGCTTGATGAACGGTGCTAGGTCCACACCTGGGATCTGCACCTGCAAACCCCCAGCTGCTGAAGCAAAGTATGCATACTTAACCACTGCACCACAGGGCTGGCCCCAAGAACAACTAGTTTTTGCAATCCTGAACCATACATTCTTAGGGAGGGAGATGGACAATTGAAAATGTAAAAATTCATGTCAAGTGACACATGCTACACGGAAAGGTAGAGGAGAGTAAGTGAGAGAAAGCATGAGAGCTATTTCAGGTAAGGCGGTATCTAACGGAAGACTTCTCTAGAGTGAGAATGAGCCCTGCGGCTATCAGGCAGAGGAAATTAGAGCAAAACCCCTAAGACAAACACATGCGAGGACGTCAGTGTGGTCAGAAAGAGTAGGGGTTGAGGTCAGAGATAAAACCAGGGTCAGACATGTGGGACCTTCTGTTTCAAGGGAAGAGCTGGGTTCTACTTGGAATTGAATGGGAGCTATGGGGGAGTTTTGAATAGAAAAGTGACATAATGTAACTTAAATTTTAAAAAAGATCACTCTCGTCTGAAGAAAGACCATAGAGGGGCACAGGTGGAATCACAGAGCCCAGTTGCAACCCAGTTGGGGTCCAGGAAGAGACTACTGTGCCTCAGATAGAGTAGGGGTTTGGGAGACAGATGTCATTCAACTCTGGACATACTTCTATGGCAGAATTTGCAATTTTCCAGGTCACGGATAAGTACGGTTCTTGAGATCTGATTCCATCCAGGCAATGAGAACCCTTCTAATATTGCCTCTGACTCAGGTAGTTGTCTAGAATGAGCGACCATCCAGAGATGTGTAGCTAAAGGCTTGTATTGCTTTTCCCAAATGATGTCCCTTGGAACAGTTGAGTGGAAGCTTCATAAATAAATGCCATGCTCAAATGCTGAAAACCCCTTTTAGTGATGGTTAACTCTGGGAATACCCAAACATACAATAGTCTCTTTGTTACCGTAGCATCCCCTGCATGACTGAACCTGGGGATTCTTTGGTGGCTTATCACTTTGGGAAATGATGTCCTAGAGCCTTAAAGAGTATGCTTGTGATTGGCAAAGTCATATATGTGTGACCACCTCAGGAACCCGAGAGAGTAGCAAGCAGGTCCTCAAAATCTCAGAGACTCAAACCTCTCAGTCTAGAAGCATTCTCTTCACAATATGAATACAGTTGTATGTTGTTTAAACCTTTTTTGATACTGGAACCTGTTTTTGTGGGGTTTTGCCACTAACTGACCATAATTGTTACATTAATTTGAACCTCATAACATCATAATATTAGTATTTTTGTAGGTTGAAAATAACATCTACCATTTTATGTTTCAATTTAGTACTTCTTTTAAAAAAACTATTAATTAGGTTGTTGAAATTAATATTTTCGTATAACTTACTCTTTTTGTTTGTTTGTTTTGGTGAGGAAGATTGGCTCTGAGCTAACTTCTGTTGCCAACCTTCCTCTACTTTGTATATGGTATGCCACCCACAGAATGGCTTGATGAGCAGTGTGCAGGTCCACACCCAGGATCTGAACCTGCAAACCCCAGGGAGCCAAAGCAGAGCATGCAAACTTAACCACTAGGCAACCAGGCTGGCCGCTCAATCTAGAACTTTTTAAGACTCATAGCAACTTCAAGTCAAAATTTTTGGAGCATTTTCTGTCTTCCAGACACTTTGTTTACTGCTTTTAATACATCACCTAATTTAATTATCCAAATGACCCTATCATAAAAAATTCTGAGAGACTTTGAAATGGGTAAATAAGATGAGTGGTCGACCAGCTAAGCTCATTTATTTGGGTTGGTCTATACCTTTCATTGTCTTTGTCAGTTTTGTAAGTCTTAGAAAGTTGATAAATAATGCAAATTATTCATGCCTATAGATATACAAAGCAACCATATATAGTCAAATTGTGTAGACTCATTTTGCATCTATTTGTAAATTTGTGTGTGTGTGTCTGCATTTCAAATTCTTTGATATTGTATCTACTGGTTGTCTTATTAGTAATGAGTCAAATAAGAATTTTGACATATTTTCAGTTCATATGTTTATGAAAGTCATGATTACAGCCTCTTTTAAAGAGTATCCTTTTACGACCCCTTGAGAGAGATATTACTGCCCCCTTTTTATGAAAGAGGACACTGACACTCAGAAAAATTTTATTATCTGCTCAATATGTTAGCAACTGGTAGACCCATGATTTGACCCAATCTTTGAATAATATTACAGCCTGTAGTATTAACGGCCATGATAAAATGCAATATTCTCTTTGTTTTACTCTAATAACTAATAAAACCAAATATGTATATTGATCTAGAAGAGGAAAACTCTAGTTATTAAAAAGCCATATTTCTTCAGAATTTTTGAGATAGTAGGGTGGGAGAAGACAGTGAGCAATCTGTTCTCGCTGTGTCAATGAGAGCTGAACTCCCAGATTCCTTTGCAGCCGTTGTGCTGTGTCTTCCACTGCCTCACTCCTGGGGAAATTCTCCCACTGTTTTCACTTATTTCTATTCATCACCACATAGAGTGTTCAAATCCCCTGCCTTTGATTCAGCAGGCTTACAAACACTCAAGACTGTTCACAGGTGAATTCGCCAGGGAGTCCACACCATCCCCAGAGTGCCTTCCACTCTGATTACTGCCTCTTTGGATTGAGAGGGTCATCCTCATTCCACTTGGATTCTTCCTTGTGTTACCACACCATCCCCCTCCATCCACACCATCCCCCTCCGTCCACACCATCCCCCTTCATCCACACCATCCCCCTCCTTCCACACCATCCCCCTCCTTCCACACCATCCCCCTACTGCCTGTTGGAATTCCTAGCTGCATTTGACTGTAAGCTTCACAGGACAGAGATTTTTATTTGTTTTCTTCATGGCTTTACCCTCAGGACTAAAAAAGTGCCTGGTGCATAGCAGGCATTCCAAAAATATCGTTAAATTAGTGAATGAGTCATCTTCTCTCTCATTTCTCTAGGCCCTGCCTTATCTAGATTTTTGCAGGTGAAATACAAGATTGGCAGGTAATAGGCACTGGGGGAATATCTTCAAGACAAGAATATTCCTCTAGTGAACAGATTGGCTTTTTCTTTAACTTTTACTTTCTGCTTTCAGATGCACTGGGTAAAGGGCAAATGCCCCTTGGGATGACACTGAAATAGAAGAAAGTTTGGGAAATACAAAGAGAACAAGAATATTGCTACCTGTAGATATAACTCTGCCATATGTCTATTTATCCATTCATCTAATATACGTTAAGCACAAAAATGCCAAGGAAGGGGGCCACACAAAAAATACTAGAATAAGAAACAACCTACTGCCCTCTAGGTATAAATGGAATAATGAATCTAATAATAATAATTACCTATTTGTGAAAATTTGCTAGAAACTATACTATTAGACATATTAATTTCTAATATTTATAATTGCCTTTGAGGATAACTGGTATAATTTGTACTTGCAGATAATGATACTGAGGAATGGAAAAAGACTTGCCAAAAGTCACCAAAGTAAATTTCAGAGCTGGAATTTGAATTCAAGTTTTCTTGGTTCCAGTTCCTGTGGTGTTTTTTTTTTTTTTTTCCCATTTATAAGATTCTCAAACTTTTGTATAGTTATGGTATTTAACTGGTGTTTAGAACATATTGCTAGGTAAATTATATAGACATGTTATAGTTTTCAAATTAAAAGTAAATATAATAAAATTATTATTCTAATTTTAACAGTGATTGATGACAAATTATTTGCAATATATCTCAAAAATTGACCTAATTGTTGGTCAATTTTGCACATAATTGATGTCTATGCCTACATTTTATTCCAGTAACTTATAAAATCCCCATTCACAGTTATGCATTAGCAGCTTGCAATTATTGAAGACTCTTAAATAGCTATGGTATTCAGATAGGAAAAATAGCCAGAAAATATGGAGAGTGGTTTCATGGGATTTCTTTCAACTATTCATCAAATGAAAGTCAAGAAGTATATCACTCTCAAAAGCTGGAGAGTTGACTTTTGCAACTGAGAGGGTAGGCTTGGATATGTTCCTAATCTACTCTTTGATGGCAGTCAAGGTAGTAGGTATTTTTACATGTTCTGTTGTAGCAGCGCGGTTTGTGTTTAAAATATGCCTTAAAGCAGAACTTCATTGATCTCTCTCTTTAAATACTGAATGAAATTATTTATGAGAGAGTCAAATATTTGGCAGTTGAGCTACTTGTCCCATAGTTTGGTCGCATTTTACAATCCTGGTATTCTATTCAAAACCTTTAACATTGTGGTATTTTAGCCCTGAAGAAATAGATTCAGACTACTCAAGATTCTGAATATATCACTGAGATATGCCACTTGGGCAAGCACGTGAAATCATAGATGTGAGTCTGAAGAAATGTTTTTATCTCCTTTTTCATTCCATAAAGTCACATGAGCACCTTTCCCCTTGACAGCCAGTATGTCTGATCTAAAAAGTGGAGTCATGTATTTATTGCCCATTTCTCTGTCTACCATGCTGAAAAACGAAACAAATTCTCAGTGAGCACGGTCAGATCATTTTCACTGTTTCCTTCAATACTGAATCAGCTCATGTGGGACATTGTTGACAAGCAACTGTTACCACAATGAATAAATCACTATTTGGGTTGGCCTACAGAAGCAACCCCCCTTATTTGTGTGTCACTACTATTCCTTGCTCCTATGTAGTGAATGCTGCTTCAGAACTGAACTAATTCTACTTTTCTAATCTAAGTCGTGTTTCACAGAATCAAGTGTTTTCAGTGATTAACCAGAATAAAGCGTCCATTCATTATTTTACTCTTCATTAGTTCATTCATCAAGTATTCATTGCTCGCCTAGTGTGTGGTAGACCTTAAGAAGGGCAAAAGTAGACATGTTTCATGCATTCATGAAACTTACACATGCCAGTATCTCATCATGCTCTGCATATTAGTCATTACATTGCTTCTGAGGAGATACTGTTGTCTCATGTTACATGGCATCAATATTGTATGACCATCCAGCTCTGTTATGTGGTAGAGGAAATTTGCCAGGGGTACATTCTGCTTTCTCTCTATGGATAATATTTGACAAATACTTAGAGAACTGTTTTATATGCTTCTCTGCAATAGTGTGAATGACCTCCTTGCAGGACCCTGTCCACAACATTCATAAGACATTTGTCCCATTCCAAAAAGTCCTTGACATTTGGTTCTGTCCAAAATAGCCATGAGCATATTTCATCTAAGCCAAATGGTTTTGGACAAGATCAAATATCAAGGACCTTTTGACATAGACCCAATGTCTCCATGGATGTTTTGGACAGGACCAAACATCTGCTAATCAAATCACCCCTGTTTTTACTGTAAGGAGTCTGACTTTGAATGATGTCTTGGTAGTGTTCATGTCTTCTCCACTTTTAGTGCCATGATGCACTGCTGTCCAAGCACTCTGCTTAGTGCTGAGGATGCAGTGGGAAACAACATAAAAATGTTCCCTGTGCAGTCAATTTATCAGTATTTGCAGTTGCTTCTTTCTCTAAACTACAACACACATTTGTTGATTTTTCTCCACATATATAATTATCACCTTAGATAATTTGGAGTGTAATGAAACCACCTCATTAGCCTCCTTTCTTTACTTTTACACCTATATGCTATCCTAAATAGAACAGATGAGATAATCTTTTAAAAGTACAAATTAGATGATTCACTTCTTTATTTCTAACCCTCTGGTAGTTTCCCATTGCAATTAGACTGTAATCTAAAACATTTCCATGGAATTCAAGATTTCCGTGTACCATTTCCTGTCTGACCTCATTTCCTATGAATAATTCTTTTTTGATTTACTTTTTTATTGATGTCATAATAGTTTATAACATTGTGAAATTTCAGGTGTACACTATTGTTTACCAGTCACCATATATATCTGCCCCTTTACCCCTTATGCCCATCCCCCACCCCCCTTCCCCTGTGGTAACCACGAATCTGTTCTCTCCATGAATTTGTTAATCTCCCACATATGAGTGAAATCATTCAGTGTTTGTCTTTCTCTGTCTGGCTTATGCCACTTAACATGATGCCCTCAAGGTCTATCCATGTTGTTTCAAATGGGACAATTTTGTCTTTTTTAATAGCTGAGTAGTATTCTATTGTATATATATACCACATCTTCTTTATCCATTCAACAGTCGATGGGCATTTGGGTTGCTTCCATGTCTTGGCTGTTATGAATAATGCTGCAGTGGACATAGGGGTACATAAGTCGGTTTGAATTGTTAATTTCAACTTCTTTGGATAAATACCCAGTAGTGAGATAGCTGGATCATATGTTATTTTGATTTTTAATTTTTTGAGAAATCTCCATACTATTTTACATAGTGGCTGCACAAGTTTGCATTCCCACCAGCAGTGGATAAGGGATCCCTTTTCTCTACATCCTCTCCAACATGTGTTATTTTTTTTCTTGGTGATTATAGCCATTCTAACAGGTATAAGGTGATATCTTATTGTAGTTTTGCTTTGCATTCCCCTGATGATTAGTGATGTTGAACATCTTTTCATGTGACTGTTGGACATCTGTCTATCTTCTTTGGAAAAATGTCTGTTCACGTCTTCTGCCCATTTTTGATCATGTTGTTTGTTTTCCTGTTGTTGAGTTGTGTGAGTTCTTTATATATTTTGGAGATTAACCCCTTGTTATATATGATTTGCGAATATTTTCTCCCAGTTGGTGGGTTGTCTTTTTGTTTTGTTCCTGGTTTCCTTTAACTTGCAGAAGCTCTTTAGTCTGATGAAGTCCCACTTGTTTATTTTTTCTTTTGTTTCCCTTGTCCAAGTAGATATGGTATTCAAAAAGATCCTTCTAAGACCGACGTCAAAGAGCGCATTGCCGATATTTTCTTCTAGGAGTTTTATGGTTTCCTGTCTTACCTTCAAGTCTTTAATACATTTTGAGTTTAATTTTTGTGTATAGACAAAGATAGTGGTATACTTTCATTCTTTTCCATTTGGCTGTCCAGTTTTCCCAATACCATTTATTGAAGAGACTTCCCTTTCTCCTTTGTATGTTCTTAGCTCCGTTGCTGAAGAGTAGCTGTCCGTAGATGTGTGGTTTTATTTCCGAGCTTTCAGTTCTGTTCCATTGATCTGCATGCCTGTTTTTTTCCAGTACCATGCTGTTTTGATTACTGGAGCTTTGTAGTATATTTTGAAGTCAGAGACTGTGATGCCTCCAGTTTTGTTCTTTTTTCTCAGGATTGCTTTAGCTATGCAGAGTCTTTTGTTGCCCCATATGAATTTTAGGATTCTTTGTTCTATTTCTGTGAAGAATGTCATTGGGATTCTGATTGGGATTGCATTGAATTTGTAGATTGGTTTAGGTAGTACAGCCATTTTAACTATATCTCTTCTTCCAATGCATGAGCATGGAATATCTTTCCATTTCTTTATGTCATCATTGATTTCTTTCAATAATGTCTTATAGTTTTCATTTGTATAGGTCTTTCACTCCCTTGGTTAAATTTATTCCTAGATATTTTATTCTTTTTGTTGTGATTGTGAATGGGACTGTATTCTTGAGTTCTCTTTCTGTTAGCTTGTTATTAAAGTATAGAAATGTAACTGATTTTTTGTAAGTTGATTTTGTACCCTGCAACTTTGCTGTAGTTATTGATTATTTCTAATAGTTTTCCTATGGATTCTTTAGGGATTTCTATATGTGAAATCATGTCATCTGCAAACAGTGAGATTTTCACTTCGTCCTTGCCAATTTGAATACCTTTTGTTTCTTTTTCTTGCCTAATTGCTCTGGCCAAAGCCTCCAGTACATGTTGAATAAGAGTGGTGAGAGTAGGCACCCTTCTCTTGTTCCTGTTCTCAGAGGGATGGCTTTACAGTTTTTCACCATTTGATATGATGGTGGCTGTGGGTTTGTCATATATGGCCTTTATGATGTTGAGGTACTTTAATTCTATACCCATTTTATTGAGAGTTTTTATCATAAATGGATGTTGGATCTTGTCAAATGTTTTCTCTGAATCTATTGAAATGATCATGTCATTTTATTCCTCATTATATTAATGTGGTGTATCTCATCGATGGATTTGCAGATGTTGAACCATCCCTGTGTCCCTGGTATAAATCCCATGTGGTCATGGTGTATGATTTTTTTGATGTATTGCTGTATTCAGGTTGCCAATATTTTGTTGAGAATTTTTGCATCCTAGGTCACACCAGCCTTTGTGCTTGGTGGGTGAGGCCTCCCCACTGGGTCCAAGCCTGAGCCGCTCCCTGTGGACTGTGTGGCCCTGTGGACTATCCCACTGGATGGGGAAGCAATCATGCCAGGGGTCAGGGTTCCCATCACCTGTTCTCACAGTCATGCTGAGGCGTGCTCCCACCCTTGGGGCTGCAGCGGTGCTATGAGCACTCCAGCCAGGAGAGCAGTTGCATGTGTGTACTGGGCTGCCTGGGGGCTGGAGAGTGCTCACCTGTCTCCACCACCTCCCTGGGGTGGTCCATCCCTCTTCAGATGTTTAGCTGCACAGGTCTTTTAGGCATCCTGAGGTGGTGTGTGAGTATCCTCTGCTGATCCAGGAATGTCCATTTAGTTGCAGTTTGAAGGGGGAGAGAAAAAGAAAACCGCTCACTAGGCCATGTTGCTGACATCACTCTAAATATTTCTTTTATCAAGTAAAATGGAGGCACTGGCCTTCTCATCCCATTTCAAAGCCTTTGCGTTTGCTCATCCTTCTGTCCGGAACCTTCTTCCCTCAATATGTCCACTTGACCCTCTTTGTCATTCTTCAGATGCCGATTCAATTGCACTGATGGTCATTTTAGGTGGGAACTTTGTCTGTTTTAACAGTGCTGGTCACACACTCGATGTTTGATAACTGTAAATAACAAATGAAGTCAAGAAAATAACATTGAGTTGTGATGACGATAAAACAAACAATAACCTGGGGCAGGAAACCGCTTTGGACAAGACAGGATTTTAGGAGGTTTGACAGCTTAATTCAAGTCCCAGCTGAGACCTGAGGATAAGAAAGCAACAGAGAGGAGCATTCTGGTTGAGGCAAACAGCACACGTGGAGGCCCTGAATCTGGAAATTGTTTGTTTGACCCCAAGGATACTGAGAAGTCCACAGCGGCAGGAAGGCAGAGAGTGAGAAGGTGAGCAGTGGGGGACGAGATTGGAGATGTGCGTAGAAGCTGGCAGATACTTCAGACCATAGTGAGGTGTTGAATTTTATTCTAAGTGCAATGGGAAAGCAAATGAAAGATTTGTAAGCAGAGGAATATCATGACTTAATAAATAATAATAATGAAGATTGCTTTGGTTGCTTTGTGAAAAAAGGATTATGCAGAGCAAGACAGGAAGTTAGGATTCTAGTTAGGATATTACAAAGTACATCATCTGAGGAATAGGGAGCTTGCTTATTCTATCCACATTGTTTTCACTGCTTTGTTAATCTGTAGACCTCAGGAATTCACTTTTTCCAACATTTACAGATTCTAACTTTATGTTGTACAAGTGTCTATCCTGTTATGCGTATTGTGTTGTTTTGAGTCATAATATTTACAGAAATTTTTTGATCTCTACATTTCTTTTTAACAACAGTTTGCCTACTTGGAGGTATTGATTCAGTTGGTAAATTGGACTATATGTAGGGTGACCTTAGGTCCCGTTGCAGTTTTCCAGGAAAGTTCTGTTTTGTATCTCCTATTGTCCCATGTAATTAATAATATTAGTTCCCTTTATTTCCAAAATGTTGTGGTTTATATGATGTATGACTATTCTAGCATAACAGTAACAAGAATGTTAAATTAAGAGATAAGTAAATGCATTATATGCATTTGCACATATACACAAATGCAATTAACTCTGTGTTGTGTGGTACTGGCTGTTAACATGGGCTGCCGGCTGCCACGGGGACTCAGAGGTGAGGTGGGGAGTGATCAGCATGGCCCTTTCATGCTCAAAGAGTGTGGCAGACCTGCCCCCAGCCACAAGGCACCACAAGGAGCTTGGTCTGAGGTGGCTTTCAGGCCTTGGGCAACAAGGAACACCAGAGCCCAGGGGGCCATTCACCCAGCACTGTATGCCCCACCACAACCCAAACTTCTGTGCGTTACCTTTCCTGAGCTCAGAGATGCGAGCTACGGAGCACTGCTCACCTGCTGCCACTCGCCTCTGGTCCTGAGGACGTCAATTATTATCCACTACTGCCCTCAGGATCCAGAAAAGTTTTCAAAATCTTTCTGAACACGATATTCCCAGCACTCACTACCCATCAGTTATACTTGCTGGGCTGCAGGAAGAAATCTGCCGTCTACACATTAGCCCGTTCTGCTCTCTGCTCTCTTTATGCTATCACTCATGAGAAGTGAAGAAATGTGTAAAGGAGAGTAGAGACATGAACCTATTTGACTTACTCTTATGTCTTTATTATAAAGATGTTAAGTTAGCATGGACTACTTTACATTTCAAATACTTGTACCATTTGTCTTTATAACTAACAGGAGTTGAATTTTGACTTCCAATGAAGTGTGGGTTGAGAGCAATCTTAACTTTTTCTATGAAATTAGAAAACAGGCCAGTGACACTGATTGCTTGAGAGGATTTCAAGGGTTCTTAAATCTTCTCACCTCCTTAACAGCTACGCCACTTTTCCAGACTCTGTGCTGTCATGATTTCCCATCCCATTAAAAATACAATGAAAATATCATGAATGACTTACTGCATCCAGCAGTTTCCAGGTGTCTCTTCTTGATGTATGTGACCTGTTTTAGTAATGCTCTAGAGAGATTTTTCAAAAAATAGTGTCAGAGTATTCTTGTGGAAAACTGATTGTTCCCCATAGAAAAGCTGGAAGGCAAAGAGAAAAATAATATTACTCGTGTACGATACGAAAAATCTTAGGCATAGAAAGTCTACATTTTTTGCCAAGGGTTACTTTTCATGGGTTTCCTGGAAATGGCAAAATATAATTTATGACAGCTGTCTTATGTATATTCTTCCTGTCTTTCCTCACAGCAATTGCTTTTTCCTCCCTGCTATGGTTCATACTTCACGCCCCACACCCCCCACATGCAATGATGTAGGAGAAAGGGGATTCTACATCCGGTCCATGAAGGGACAGATGATTCTGCAGCTGCTTTTATTTCATGCTTTGTGCAACTGATATCCAGACTGGGACAAAAATTAAACCAAAACAAATATTTATACTTTGCCTGAAATTATACCAACGGAGAAATCATTACTGGTTTTTCTTAGGAAAGAAAGGAAAACATGTTTGTTCTCACCTGAAATTACTCGCAAAAACATATACTTGCCTTCAACTGCTGCAAAAGGATGTGTCCTCCCGTTCATGCATCTCGGGGGAAAAAGCACTGAGCCTGTTTGCCGTTTCTTGATTTCGGCTTTCGTGTTCTAATTTCGGATCAGTCACGAGACGCACAGCAGCACTCTCAGCTTCACTATTCGGAGTGGGAGAGTGAGCGATTGTGTGTCAGATTCTGTCTAATGAAGTGCGTGATCTCCTCGTGTACAAACAGGGTGTGACTTGGCTGGAATGTCCTCCTTGCTGTCTCAGCCACCATATTCTAGAGGGCACCCAAGGACGCTTATTAAGGTGAGGCAGACGTGAGAGATGTGAGGAAGAGTGAGATGACCTAACCCTAGGACGAGGCTGGAGAGAGAGGAGACCTACAGGAGGAGCAGAGGTGAAAACTGCGGGGGCTGTGGACCAGCTCTGTGCTGTCGTTGAGACACGATGATACTAAAAGTAACTCCTGCTGTTTGCTTTCATCATGAATACTCTGAGGAAATGGAAGTAAGGTAAATTCTATTTATGTAGAAGAATCAGAATAATCATAGCATGGTATTGGCTTTTAATATTAGACGTGCCTGATAGACTTCATCATTTCTCCTGGAGTTGACCTTTGACACGGGCAGTAGGTTGGGCCAAAAGCTGTAACTCCACATCCCAGTCCTTTAACACACTGAGTGTTTTTCTCTCAGGTCACAGGCGAGTGCAGGTCAGCAGGAAAACCATTTCTACCTTTGGCTTCAAGGTGAACGAAGAGAAGAGGAACGTGGATAATGTCATGGGAGGGTTTAGGATCCAGGTTAGACATGACTCACCTCCATTCATGTTCTCTGTGCGGGACGCAGTCACACGGCTCCACCTGACTCCAGGGAGACTACGAGGTGGCACTTGGCTATGTGCCCAAAAAAGGAGGACCTAATGCTAGTCTGCCACCCTAGTGATGTAATATCAGGACTGACATTGTTTTTTTTTTCCTTTTTAGTCATCATTTACGCGGATTTGGATGACAAGAATACATATTTGCATATATCTCACATCTCTTTCTACTTGTGTGAGGAATTTCCCTTTGGAGAGTTCTGCACTCATGTTTCACAGAAATACCATTAATTTGGCAACAGTGCAACTCGCCCATATGTGACCGCACTATTATTCTCTACTGTGACAGTGGTTTTTGCATAATTATTTGCACTGGAAACTGAAGTTTTTGAGAGCTGTGACTTTGTTTCTGGATGAACCCCCTTTCACTTTCAGTAAGAAACTTATCTTTCAGACCATTTCTCAAAAATATTCAAAGACAATAACAGCTCCAGGGATCAATTTCTTTTCTAAAAATGTAGCTCTGCTCATATGTGATGATAATTTTCAATTTGTTATTGCCTTCCAAGCCCCGTGCTTTTTCTGCCCTTCATATTAAACCTGGTTTCATCAAACTTTAGCTTGAGCAAAAATTAATACAGATTAAAATGTTTTGTAGTAATTCATATGTTGTCAACGGCTAAAAGATGTACATAGAGTCTACATGAGCCCAATTTCTCTAATTTGAATTGAATGTCACTGAGAACCTCCATGGAATCTTATATAAACTTAAAAAGAGAAAAAGCTTCCTGATTTATCTGTTCCATAATATCAGATTTTCTTACACTGAGTGTTCTTAAAATGTAGTTCTGCTTTATTGATAGGATTTCAGTTGGGATTACAAAGAGAAATTCATCAACAACAGTTTCTGCCGAGGGTAATTTGACCTTCAAAGGTATCATATCATTTAAAATTTGAGTCTAGAATATAGTTGTAGGATATAGGAAAGTATGGGAGAATGGACATAATATTGACTTTGGAGTCATGTTACCTGAATCCAAATGCTAATTTCTTTACTTCCACAGTTGTGAGGACAGTGAGTTCATATCTTTTAGTCTAAGTTTCCTCACCAGTAAAATTGGGATAATGACTGTCTTGCAGGGTTTTTATAACAATTCAATGAGGTAAAGCAGTGGCTTTGAAACTTTTAAACCTCTGACCCACATAAAAAAAAATAAACCTTTTATGTCATCATTTGGAACACAGACACACAGTATGTATATGTATACAAATATAAAAATTAAAAATTCGCAGAGTAATACTAGTCCTTACTGTGTGAACTCATATTTCATTAATTTCATCACATAAATATTAATTTTAATTTACACTAAAAGGTCAAGGTTACATGATCTGACTTCTTGGTCAATAATGGGTGAAGATTTTAAATTGGAATGACACTGTGGTTCTCTGACTCTGCCTGAGGATTGGCTCTGTTGACGAGGCTAAGACTGTTGACTGCATGTCAAGTGGTGTGCAGCTTCACAATGAGATCAACATCGTGCTGCTTTTCATGTATGGTGTTTAGACAGTTCCAAGAAAATAAGAGTGGGTTTGTATTATATTACTTCCATAACTGTCTAAAATTTCTTCTTCAATTTCATGCCACGGATTTGGCCCATATTACATATAATGAGATTCTAGGGCATTTACATATTTCTTCATTTATTGAGTGACCTCTTTCAACTCTCGGAAACTGAGACGTTTTCTAGGGAGCCCAAATTGTGGAGCAATTGGAATGAGTTTTTTCAATGAGTCTATAATTTATTCTTAAAATATACATTAACAGATTTTGTCTGGGGCAATTAAAAGCCACTTTCCTGGTAAGAGTTTAAGGTATATGTTGAGGAGTATTGCTGAAACAAAGTTAGGTAAAAATGGGTAAGAACAAATTGCAGAGGATCTCACAAACTTAGTAGAGAAAACTGAACTTGTTTCAGGAAACAAAGACAATTCTTGGATGGGGAAACAGTAGGAGAAATGGAGAGACAGAAAGATTATTTTGTCAACTGAATGTTCAAAGACTCATGGACAGAGAAAAGATAAGCCAGGGAGAACTGTTATAATTATTTAGCACAAATAAAGTGTGTGTTGATAAGAACTGAGATGAGGAGTAATAATGAGACTGAAGGAGAAAGGAGAATGTTTAAAAGTACTTTTTTTTCAACAAAAGGACTTATTGATAGAGTTGAGTAATTTCTGTTTTTCCTACATCTTAATTCCTTATCTCAAAATTTTCCGTCCTAGCTGACTGGCATGGTGATGGCAATACCACCAGAAGAAATACATACAGAAGGGAGCTGGTCTTTGAAGGAAGAGAACGTGTTTATCCTGAGGCATTTAGAATTTCAATTGATGATGAGACAGCAGGGAGCGAATATCCTGGAGTGAGTTAGAAATAAAACTAGCCTGGTGGTTTGGGTGTCTCAGTGGTTAGATGCTAGACAAAGCTGGGAAAGTAAAAGTAAAAGTATGGGAATAGTTGTATACACCCTGACCTCATGTATCTATCTCATACCTATTCCATGTTTCCCAAATACACACCTCTTTATCAAACACTTATTCCCTCCCTTCCCAAACATTCACCAACACCTAACAGAAGTTCACCTGGTTTAGGACAAAAAGTCTTGAATACCTTTGCCTTGTTTCCACACTATTCTCTATTTTTACTGGGTTCTGGCGTTTTAACATTTATCTACTCTTTTCAGTCCTAATCTCTACCTTTTGGATAAGGGAATGTTTTTTTTTATTTAGTTAGTTTAATCTTCAGTATCCCCTGTTAAAAGAGGATTCATTATCTTCCCTTTATAGCCTTCTTGTCTTCTTTAAGACCTCCTTCTTAGGATTCCAATTATTTTTCCTTGGATCACTGGCAAAATCTTGTAACTCTTTTGCATAGTGTCATCTTGCATGAATCCTTCCAACACCCACCCCATCTTATATGACAGTCGCTCCTTTCCTTAAAGGCCTTTACTGTTTTCCTCTTCCTGTAGGATGGAATTCAAGTTCCTATACATGGCACATCGAACTTCACACATGTTCTCAATTTTGTGTTCTTTCTCAGCTTCCTCTCTTGCCCTTCTAAGGGTCAAATTCTGGTCTAGCAAAACCAAAATATTGGTGTATAGCCCCAGGAATGCAAAATTGTTTCTTAATTCCATGCCTTAGCTTTGGCTTTTCTGCGTGGATTTTCTTACCTCATCCCCTTGACAAACTCTGACTCATTCTTTCAGACTCATTCAGGGGAAAACCTCCCCATCCACCTGATTCTTTCCCCATGGGTTGTTTCTCCTTTGTGCTTCCAAAATGATCATCTTTGCTTTTTTAAATTTACATTTATCCAAATATATTACAATTACATGCTTTTGCATTTATTTCTTCCACTCAAACATGTGCGTTTTGAGGACAAAAAAGAGTATATTGATTACTTTTTTGATTTTTAGTACCTAGCCCAATACATGATACATAGCAGATACTCAATAATTGTTTTAACAAATAAACATTATTTCGGATAGAATTTTTCCAAACCTCAATGACCCAGGAAAACATAGAGAAAGATATGGGGCTGTGCTTTGGCTTTCTAACGTGGCGACTGTGTGATTTAGGGGTTATATAGGCTCCCAAACTTAAAGTGGTGGATTGGAAAACTGTGGCTTCTCATTAACATCACCTAGAGAGCTTTACAAAATTATCAAAACACCCTAGACCAACTGAAACAGAATCTCCGTGGGCGGGGCTCAGGCACTGGTACTTTTTCAAGTGCCCATACTGAATCTAATATGCAGCCAGAATTGAGAACAATACGTTAAGGCGACACTATGTTACAGAGCTGCATTTTCAAGCTAAAGCTAAGTAAGTAATATGTTAGGAATTGAGGAGGAAAAATCTGCTAAGAATAAAATAGATTTGCCTTGGGACATAGTGTTCTTTTACTGGAAGGCTTAAAGAGGCTGGATGACTACTTTATAAAGGATTCCTTTTTTTATGGGGGAATATGTGCATCAGCCAGGAGACTGAAGGAGCTGACCAAGGTTCCCCTTCCTCGGGCTATTTGCACACTCAGTTTGAGAGTAACCACACTCATGAGAGGCTGGCCTGAACAGAAGACTAAAGGGGAATTTAATTCCCTCTTGATAGTTCTTGTCCAGAAATTCTTGGCTTAGTAACCAGTGAAACATGAGTGTGAACATCAGACTGTTGCCTACTGATCTAATCCCAAGTATAGAACAGTCTGCCCAGGTGGCAGGAGCCTGTCTGCCTTCCAGATAGTACAGTCACTTGAGTGAAGCCCTGAAGGTCTAACTCCCTTGTGAGGCTGAGCAGAGGATGAAGGGGAGTGTGGCTGGGGAAGCTGTTGTTTAGTATCCTCCAGCTGTTTACCTGGGATTGAGCTCTCATTCCAGGATGTCATGTTCTTTCTTTACATTAGACTTCTTAGATATTATAAAACCAAACCCAGCATAAGCCTGACTTTGGCCTGCCCCGTAAGATTCAGCACCCTGGACAATCTATCCTTTTCTGGGTTGGGGGAATTAAATGGGGAAAAGTGGCGATCTGTGTGTCCAGGCTGTGCACTTGCTACACTCTTTCCTGATGCCCATTTCAGCTGAGTCCATTCCCCCCTCATCCTAATGAAGGCTTGTTAAAATCTGCTTCTTTTAAAGAAGAAACTAAATCCAAGGTGTGATTTCACAGGGTATCCAGATGAATGAATATAGGAAGAGTGGGTTGAAATGATCAGTAATAGAGCAGATCTAATGCAGGCTGCTTTGATCAGATATTTTAGATGGGGCTGAAAAAAGAGAAAAATTCAAGACTGAAGATCCAACTTTTCTAGGTATCCACCTAATTATAGCGATTGAGGAAACAGAATTGAACGTTCATGTAAGGGTCAGAGGCTGGGGCATGCTCACAAAAGAAACAAGATGCAGAGCAAATGGAAAAGGCCAGTGGGGTCAAATCCTCCAAAATGCTAGAGAATGATGAGAACAAAAAAAAATAATAATAATTTGACGATTTGTTCATATGTAAGTGAACTATGAGGGGCTGAATGTTGCAAGAGGAGGAGAAGTGGATGGAGAGATAGAAAATTCCAGAGAAGCAGAGTAATTACACTGAGCGTCTGGAGAATGTGGGCAAGGAAGAGGTTCAGAGCACCGGGACAGGAATTAGATTTAGGGAGTAAGAGAAGAGCCAAAAAGAATGTGAGAAGATAGAAACAGGAATAGTGTTGTGCTGCCACAAAGGAAACAGAGAGTTCCAATTGGATGCTTTATGGCTACTTAAATTAGAAGGCAGGTCCACTTATATGGGAAAGTATTGGACTTGGGATTTAAAGAATGATGCTGAAGTAGGCAGACCAATGTCATGTCTCCATGGAAACTTGTAAAATGGAGAACCCATAAATGTCTCCTTCTGGCAAAGCATGCCTCAGAAAAGTTGTAAATTGTGTTTTGTACCTTTAATGTGAAACTTCAATCTTAAAATTGACTTCTTCAAATTCTCATTGTACGTTGAGAATTGCAATCCATTTGTGAGCTATTATTTATTTTTGTTATATTTTTAACTTTTAGATATATAGTTCTTCATTAAATCCATAATCTAAACTTGTAAAGAAGTAATATTTTTGTCTTCCCTGCTAATAAGTAATGAGGCAGTTTATTATAAATCTTGTGCTACTGACATTAGTCATCTCAGCACTATAATAATGGAATGTCTGTGCCACAATTGAATTGGAATAGAATTGCAGAAAGCCGCTATTGAGTTAGAAGCAACACTGGTTCCTGTCCCTTCCTTTTGTAAATCTAGCTTTCTAGAAGATGTCAGAAGATAGGAACTGTCAGGCCGCCGACAATTACCTGCTGTAAAGTCTGTCTCCCCAACTAGCACGAGCCTCTTTCTCTATTGGCATTATAATTCCCTCAGGGGGAGATTTATTATCAAGTAAAGGAATCTATCCATGTTTTATCACTCAGATTTTTCCAGAAGAATTTTAAAGTAGAATTTTCTTTTAGTCTTTTTATATTTCTCCATACCGATGGCTTCCACAAGCATTGATTGAGCACCAGCTATGTGAAGGGTATGATATAAAATGGTGAAAGGTAATACCGCACATTTGTATAGCTCTTTACATTCGTCTGACAACGGCCATCGATAGCATCTCCTTTTGGCTTCTAAACAGTTTTATAAGGAACACAGGGCAGATATACGAACTAGTATGATAGCTGAGGAAATTGAGATCTTAGATGTTAATTAATCTTCGTTCCTTCTTCCTCACCTTAGATACTTTTGCTACAGTATCAATACTACAGCCTTGTAAACCCATATATTTTAAATTCTGAGGAACTGAAACTATGTCTATGGCACCTTACCAAGATTTCACTTGAGAATAGCAGGCACTCCAATTGTTTGTTGAAAGCATAAATAATTAGCATCACAATGAAGCAATTAGCCTGGATAGGACATTTTTTTTAAGCAGTGACTTGCTATGAGAGATTGTCCATTCTAATAAAGCATATCTTCTTGACAGTCTGGCAAATAAGTAAAAACAAGCTCAAAATCGAAATCTGGATAATGTCTGCAATATGGAAGGATATTTAGTAAGATTAATTTTACATTGGTTTACTCTTCTATTACAAAGTCCAATTAATTATTCAAAAGAAATTTCTACAATTTTCATTATGCCACAGGCATATGCATCTCTGTTGGAAGGAGAATTGCTACGTGTCCTACATTCTCCTACTGCCATCATCCACCAAGGCATGGCCAGGTGCATGCTGACCCTCTGCATTCAGCAGGCTGGGAAGCAGTAGAGGTGAGAGAAAGGGCCTTGGAAAGAAAGATAATCCTAAGCAGGAGTCCACAAATCCAGGAATGCACTTAAAGGCATAGGGGAAATTCGGGGGTGATCTGGAAATGATATCAGGGGGTCAGCTCTGGTGGGAATGGTATTTGCAGGAAGGAGTTTCTGTGCTTCCTTTCAAAGGTAGGGAGGCTCAGTGATGAAGCTGACTTGTGAGATCTGTCAAAGTGCACCTCTTCTCAATTCCATGTTCAGTGAGGTCAGAGTTTCAGCTTTTAAAATCGTGGGAGTATTTACGGTATGGATATCAACACCACTACAAATCAGTTTCTGTCTCCATGCCCACCACTCTCCTCCGCCAAGAGCCAGTTCTTAAACATTTACCAGTTTGCCAGTCTACTATCTCAGTTCAAGGACTTTGTGCTGTATAAACCACCCAACATATTAAGGGCTGCAGTTAAGGACCATGTTCTTAGCTGGAGAACAGGGAAGGTTGTGAGAGGTAGGGTCTGGCAAGGGCTGACTTGTAAAGGCCTGAGCCCAACAAGTGGTTTGTAAGGTGAAGACAACTACCTTTGGGATTCTGGAAGAGGCTGGAGCTTAGTGAGCCTGTGGTGTTCAGGGGCACGCCTGTAATTCACTTGTCTTTGGAGTGCAAACCCAGCCCAGAACCAATTCTTTAGTTAAGAAAGAGTTTCTAATATGCTTCTCGTTGTCAAGATTAGCTTTAGAAAGGATGGGACTGAAGCTGCAGAGGATTTATCCCCTGCTCATGGTTGATTGAGACTTTCATAAAGAGATGTGTATTACACTAGGTCCTTTACCATGTTGTTTCGATCATTACCGTAACCTTTCACAGGCGGTGAAATTATTCAGATGTTGTCAAGTGGGAAGAGCATCACAGCACTCCAGAGTCACTCGGCTGGTGACTGGCCAGCTTGGTCTGGCACAGTGATCTTTTTGGTATTTTCTCTGCTGTGCCAGGTTGCTGTAATGGAATTATGGGCCAGGTACCATAAGTACCTAAAAGATGAGCCAGTTCTTCTTACTTAGGGATTTATCTTGTAGATGATAAGGATTTATTTGTGGAGCATGACTTGGATTTGGGCAGGGTTGTAGGCCGGAGATCATTAAAGAGAATCATTCTGTGGTTCAGATGAGAATTGATGAGGACCCCGTGTGTTATTGTAGAAGGAATGAGGAGAAGGGGACAGATTCGAGATATATATAGGGTGAAGCATTAGTCTGATTTGATGGCAGTAAAGAGGGGAAAGGTCTTGAAATGACTTTGGTTATACACATGAAGCTTCCTGTTCAAATACACTATCAGTATCAATCGACGGTATTTACACGTTTAAATTTTCTGCAGATGTTTACAGTGATCCCATGTCTAATCTCCTTGCATCCCTTCTGAAAAGATTTGTAGGACTTGTGGGCTGTTTTTCCCGCTCTATCAGCCTCTTTACTTAAATTAAATGAGGGTCATTCATGTTCTTTGACCATCTTTACCCTTTTCTGCTTCTCTCCTCTCCCCTTCCCTTATCTTCTCAGAAGTCAAATTATGTTCTTATGACAGTTTAGTGCCAACCTTACTCTATATTTTCCTACTTTACAAAATTAGAGCCAAAAAGAATAGGGCTGTCCCTGTAGCTTTTATTTATTGAGCGGTTTCTCTCTATTGGAAAGGAAACATACATGCATTATTATATTTTATACTTAGAATAGCAGAAAATATTTATTGAGCTCCTCCTGTGTGACTTGGTAGCTGCTATTATTACCTGCTTCACAGAATTTAAACCACGGTATGGAAGGTTAGGCACAGTAACGTGCCCAGTGTTGCACAGCTGGCAAGTGGTAAAATGACCATCAGCCATGGGTGTGTGTGACTCCAGGCTTAAACAGCCAACCCCTGTGCGTACGGCATTCTACCCAGCAAAAGCGGGCTCCAACAGGTGTTCACAAGTGTGGCATACAGTATCCACACTCTAAATGCTTGTATAATAGATCACGTATATGTGTTTGAGAGTCTGCATTTTTCTCTTGAGCGCCTGAGCTGTGAAACACACTGCTTTGAACAATTATATAAGATTTTTTATCACTTGAACCATATTTTTCTAGAATTTTCAGTTTTACTTCTGTTTGGAACTAAGTCAGAATTCTTTTCACCTTTCTCCATTATTAACACTATTTATATGAGAATTATTTTTAAAATTGGCCCATGAAGAGAATAATTCAGGTCTCACAAATCTGTTTTTGCATCATCATTTTCACATATGCTTCAGAGACCATCTGTTCAATGTGTATTGCTAGTTCTCATTAGTTTTGCTTTTTAATTTATGGTCTTTACATATGTGTAATTTTGTGCAGTGCCCTGTGAAGGGTAAGTTTTTTGAGAATAAGCAGACAAATTAATGGTGATAAATTCTCCAGAACAGAACCCTAAGGAAACTCGTGCTTGTTCAGAGCGTTCAGTGAGTGATTCTTCGTATTTTATGTCTCGTTGTCGAGCACATCTCTAAGCCGGTAGCAGTTTCATTCCTACTAATCAGCGGGCTGCCAAGAAATAAGAGGGCATTAAAGTATGGGGAATGATGTTGCTAGAGAGATAAGTGAAGGTGGGATTCACAAAGCACCTTGAGTTTTTCCTAGATAAGTCTTGAGGAGTACAAGATTCATTGGTGAACGGCATTGTGTGTTTTCCTCTATGGAAATACTATAGGTGTTAAACTGAGACTTAATAAACATTCCAATCAAATTATTGGTTCCTTTCTCCTATGCAAAACCTTCTTTTTGGTGTTCTCTTCCAACAGGTTATTTATTTGGGGATGAATGGGTAGATGGATAGATCCCCAAATAAATATATATACATACGTAATATGCATGTATGCAGGTACAAGCATACATATATATGCATTTTCTAATGTATACAGTCACTATCTGTCCAAATGACAATAGCAGACAGCTGCCCATCCAGTGCCCAAAGTGCTGAAATGAGCAGTTAACTTTCAGTTGATCCTCATGTTAGGAAGAGAGACGGTGAGAAAGACTTCCATAGAGACAGTTGTTGAAAACTCATTGAACCTCTGCATCTCGAAATAGCTGCCCATTGCGTTTGGTTGTCACAACTGATTAGTAAAATCAATACTTAAGGAAAATGGAGATAGACCTGTAGTCACCATTTTAATCTTTCTGTACATTTTCTCTCTAAAATTTCAATATCTGAGACCATAAAAATTCAAAAGCAAAGAAACTATGTTTATAAGATATATGTAACTCTTGAGAATAATTCAGCCTACTGCATTTTGTACTTTTTAAAAAGATTTTTTCATGCCCAGAAATCCTGCTTACTGAAGCACAAATGAAGAGTCTCATCTTTCATAGATAATGCATATGCAGTACTGGGTATAATTTTAGCCATATTGCAATGTCTTTTAATTCAAAAGACGTAAAATCGCCTGTTATCTTTCAGTGAGTGCTCTTTTGGTGCGTTTCCCATTCTGATCCTGTTAGAACTGCTCACTAGTTACCAGAATTTTTGCCAAGCATCAGCATGTTGCTATCATTGTTCTCTTTGTGTAACCATCTTTCCTCTAATCAATTTATTGCTAAAACACTTTATATGCATACTCAAGTTAATTCAAGTTCAAAACTATGCTAGGAACCCATCATATAATTGCTCAAAGCAACAGGGCTAGGTGCGATTTGCGCCTTTCTGAATAATTAGACCATGTCAATGATTTAAGACCTAACTATTGGGGGAAGGCTGTCGTAATGAATGAGTCTATTATTTTAAGAAGATTTAGCAATTATACATTCTTTAATATTGATTTCCATGAAGTTCTATCTTGAAATTAAAGAGATTGATAATAAAACCTTTCCTTCAGTTCCACCACAATAGATTTAATGAGTAAATTGGCTGCTTCCACAGCCCCATGACTACTTTGTTTAGCAACAAATGGTATAATATACTAGATGTTATAATTCCAATAAAAAGGACAGCACAGGTGCAGCTGAATTCAGAAATATGTTAACCAAACATGAAAGAAGGGGAAACATGGTATGTTGCAGATTGGTTTATGCCACTTTTGTATTATTTGGCATGTCTCTTTGGAGTACATTTTCTTATTTTATATCATTGAATTACAGTTAGCACTTACTGTGTGCTGCCGTCCGCGAGTGGGTCCTTAAGGAAAAACGCCATAACAAAATGCATAAGATAAAAAATGTGGTTGTCAGTATTTTAATTTGTAGGTATGACACATTAGATGAGAAACTACGTCTTTGAGCTACTTGAGAAAATACATGCACAGGCTCAGTTTCCATGAAGAGGTGAAACTGAAGATGAATTGCTTCTTGGACTTGTTTCCATCTGTAAAAATCTAATTGATTTCTAGTTCCTTGTAAACATTGTTAAAATGCTTAAATTTATAGTATAAATCTCATTTGAATTTCAGATTGTTTAGGAGACTTTCTCCTACAGTCCACCTTCTTCTTTAAGAAAAATTAACTCATTATAAGATCAATGAGTTTGGACAGATCTGATGGGCTACTATCTCCATATGTTTTTGAGTCTTGCGCATAGCAATTCCTTAAATATTTGTCGAATGCAAAAATGAATAATTAAATGAATGAAATATTTCCTACTCTCAAAAAGCTTTCTTTTTATTGGGGAATATGAGACAAGAGAATAAATAACTGTAATAAAATTAAGAGCACAACCAGTGTGAGAAGGTGTGCAGAGAAAATGCTGCCAGTGAGTGAGGTCAGGAGAGGGAGTTGGCATATACACCACGCCGCTTGAAAGATGGATTATTTCACACATATGTTATGCACTTTTTGTGTAGTCCAAAGTATTCTGTCAGAATATCTGTTTTTCCTGAAAAACAAATTGTATGGCAATTATAAGGTAATAAAATTATCTTCATCCTGAGACAGAAAGAATTCAGTTGTAGGCACCAGATGTTTACTAAGAGCTCTGGGCTTCCCACCCGAAGTGTCTGTCGGCCTCTATATTGCTTCTCTCTAGGTTCCAGGATGCCTCCTACAAGGCGGGGGTGCATAAGGCATAGGCTTCCCTTTTTTCTGGATTCTGGACTTCCTCCCTTCTCTCATCGGAAGCCACAGAACACGGGCCCTGCAGACCATCCCTACTGTGGGTAGGTTAGACCACCCCTACTGTGTGTTGGTACAGGATTCTGCATTAAGCCTCCTTGCGTTGTTGAGAAATTTATAGCCCAGTTCCTGCCATTTGCGGAGTGGGGCACGTCAGAGCTGTAGATCGATGTGCTCCTCTGGCCTGCTTTCTGTTACATAATGAGTTCAGGAGAGAAAGTCAGCAAACAGGAAACAGGGCAGCTTTGGCGACACACTCAAGCAAGTGAGAGGATCTGAGATTGGGTTTTGGTTTGCTGCTTAACGTGCGTGGATGCTACACTCCTCTCTTACATATGGTATGGGATGTACTTCTTATCACAACCCTGAGAGGTGTACGTTTCATTCCCATTTAATCAGTGTATTTGAAACTCGGAGATGTCAAGTAACATGCACAATTTTGCACAGCTGCAGAGGACACAATAAGGGGAAGTTTAAAAAAATGTCTTGTGAAACCAGATAGGCTTTGTCATTAAGAAAAGCTTTTCACTTTTCTTTTGTACATAAAATATAGCCTTGGTGTTGTTCAGGCCAGGACCTCAGCATGTTACTTCTTCAGGATATTGGTTATGGCATCTAAGACTTCCAATTTCTACCACTTTTGCAGAAAAAACCCGAATTTAGTCAATAGATAATATGATGGCTAATAATTTAAAATAACGTATGCTCATTAAATGTTTATTTCTATTTAACATACGAACCACACAGAGATATTATACTATATAATGTCTAAATAATTAGTGCATATTTCATTTATATAATGAGTAAAACTGTTATCACATTTTATCAAAGCCAGTTCCTTGTTTTCTAGTTAAGTAGTCGATAATATTTATATCTATATTCAGAACATTTCTGTTGCCATGTGACTCATGTGCTGTCCTGTGATGTTTTGTAATGATGTGAATGAAGGCCGTTTCTTTACTGATCAGGTTTATTCCACAATTAATGGTGGTGACGGTGCAGTTATTCCGTTGACAGAAATCCAGTGCAGATAGGGTAAATATTCACCCCTGCGATTACGTGCATCTCTTGCATTTGGTTTTATTTTCAAGGAGATTGTAGAAGAGTGATTTTATATACAGAATGACAGAGACTTCATTCTGGTGTTATTGTCAGGAGGTGAGGAGACTGCATCATGATCTTCCACATTATGGGGAGAAAGACCCTTCGGTGGGCGTTCGGGGATGGTATTCGATCAACCTGCTTACAGACTAAAGCAATGTGTGTGGCAGGTGACGTGTGATGCTTGAAGTAATGCTCCTCTCATCTGTGAATCTCACGTGACAAACGAGTATATAGAACACCGTCATAAATAGCACAAAAATGGTTAAACAAAAAATAAGTTCTCAAAGCAAAGCGATTCCTTGAAGTGGAAGAAACAGAGATTTAAGAGCTTGAGAAACCTAGTTTTGAATTACTGGTGTGGTGACTTTGGACACACACCTTAACCTTTCTGACATTTTCCCCTCTACTGAATTGTCTTTTATTTTCCTTTTTTGTTTTTTTTTTTTTTTTTGAGGAAGATTAGCCCTGACCTAACATCTGCTGTCAATCCTTCTCTTTGTGCTGAGGAAGACTGGCCCTGAGCTAACATCCATGCCCATCTTCCTCTACTTTATATGTGAGACGCCTACCACAGCATGGCTTGCCAAGCGGTGCCATGTCCACACCCCAGATACGAACCGGCCAACCCTGGGTTGCCAAAGCAGAATGTACACACTTAACCGCTCGGCCACCAGGCCAGCCCCTATTTTTTCTTTATGGAAGTTGCTGCTTTGTAATTTGGTGTGTAGACTTTCATTTTTCTGTTATTTAGGAAGGTTTACGTTATTTTCTTTACAATTTCAAATAATCTTTTTAGTCCTTAATTCCCTGCGTATTGCCTGTTTTTTATTCCAAATGGTAATGTAATATGCACATTTCCTCTTTTTCCCTCTCTCTTGCTTCCTCTTCACTACTCCTTTTTAGTCAATAATGTTAGCTTCCACTGTTTATTTTTGTACTGTAGTTTCCTGAAATTTATGTTTCTCAAAAGTCCTGGACAGCTTCTGATGATCAGCCAGATCCTCTCATTTAATGTCATGGTAACACAGCAAATCTGAAATAATAATCTTCATGTTAAGGACAAAAAATATTCTCAAAAGTTCCATCTGGCCTTTATCATGGAGCAAAGCTTGAGTGTGGAAACCGTCTCAGAACTCAGTTCTGGGTGTGGCTGGCGAGACTCCTTTCCCCTCTTTGTAGCCACAGCGCCTCCTGAGAAAGAGTTTTATTAATCAGGAAAGTCGTCAGTGAAAGAGTGTCTGCTTCTGTTAAACAACCCGAGATGTGTATGGTTTCAGTTTTCAGTGTCCTTTATCCTTAACTTCTCAGTTTTTTGTAATACTGATTAGAGATCTTAGGCTCAAACTATCACATAAAATCTAAAAAAAAAAAACCCATTTTTAGTGTAAATTCTACTTTGAGTTACTTTAAACATGAGATTATTTGGGTATCAAATGAATTTTAAGTGTTTATTTTTATGTCACTCAATAATAAGTCAATACAATGCTAACTGACATTCATTTAGACTTGAATTTCATCGTTATTGAGATGTTATCTCTAATTATATTTTGGCACTTGATTAAATTAAATGATTTTGTTGTGCTGTGTTGTTTTAGTTTCTTCTAGAGGTGCTATCTCAACAGCAACAACAAAAAACTAGCCCTGAGTGGCTGAAGCAAACAGAGTAAATAACTGGCTTGGGTAACTCGAAAATCTTGGTGTTGAGCTGCCTTATTTTATGCCTGACACAAGGACTCAGGTCAGTCTGTCCTTCCATCCCTCAGCCCTGCTCCTTCTGCATCGAGGGTTCCACAGCCATTAGTTGTAGCTCACGTGTAGGTTTTGTTCATCCGTCTAGACTTCCCAAGACATTCCTCCTCTGAACTGTTTTCCGTCCGCAAGGAGAGGTCAGTTGAATTCATTCCTAGTTGGAGCACGTACAGCATTAAATTCTGAGATAGAGTGTTGCCATAAAAGCGTTGCTGGAGAGAATAAGGAAAACATTTCCACTTTGTGAATTCTGGAGTAATTTCTCTAGGTTGTCTCTTTTATCACTGGCTGGATTTCCTGCAGAGCTCGCAGGCAGATTTTAATTCTATCACATTGTTTCCTCAAAAGCTTTCCGTAGCTGATTTGGTTTCTTTCCAAACTCAAGTTGTACTTTGAGATTCCCATCACACATCTTACTTCTCATTTCTTGAGTTTAGTTTTTAATTGTATTGAAACTACACGGAAGATGATTTCCAAAATTTTTATGTTTCTATAGTAAATTCTTGTCACTATTATGCTTTTCCTCTGTATCTTCAGAAATTATTCCCTTTTTACTGTGCTACAGAATCTTTTCATGAGCCCCAGGACGTTGTCTTTTCCCTCAGTTTATCTATCTTCAAATGGTGCAAAAATTTCTATTGCTCTTCTTCTGTCTAATGTAGTGTTTAGAGAGAATCTGTTTCTGATGTTATCTGGATGATAAAATTATTAGATCATTAAATCAAAACACTATTATTTAATGGACAACTAAGAAATTTAAAAAATGCTGCCAATTAACATGCTATTTCCTATTGCCTAGCAATATTATTCCTTTAATGAAACTGCTGTAGAGAATTTATAGAGATTTTAAAAAAATCGTATAGTATGGTTTGCAAACCCGGAAGGAAAATGTAAGAGAAATGAATTGGATAAGGAATTCCTAAACCTCTTCGTATTCGTAGTCGTGCTCCTCTGAATCAGTGTTGTCGTACCTCTCATTCACACTCTGTGCTCTACAGAGATTTGGTGATGCAGCATTTACTAAAAATATTCACCATTGTCTCAGGAAACGTCTTTCCAAGCAGCTAACACCTGTTCTGCGAGTTTTGATTCCGTGCTTTCTTGATCTTACCAGAGGTGTTAGTGGAAAGTTCAGAGAGTAGCCTGGATCCGTGCACATGCATTCTACCTAATCAGATGCTCTCGAATGGTTGGAAGGCTGAAAAGTTAGGAGCTCCAGGAATAGCTGCCAGATTCACACACAGAAGAGCAATTTACAGCACACCACGAGTGCCTCCATGCAAACAGAGGTTGTGAGGTGCTGTAGGATGTGGGATGAATTCTGATTTCAGGGCTGGTTTTTCAACCTGTGTGTTTTGGAATTGATGATATGTGATATTTATATCTTGATATAAGGTTACCTAAGCAGATTTATGGAGATAACTCTACATAGGAAATAGGAGACCTGTGTGCCATCTTCCATTGAGCTCAGCTGTAAATCTCTTCCCTTTTAGTAACCTGTATAGTCTTTAGTTTTGTGATGGGATAAAAGCTCCACTTGGTTGTATTTCCTCCTTAATTTAACAATACAGAAAAGAAGGCCCCGCCACGAGGCCAGAGATGAGCCTAGTAATTTATATACTTAGACAGTTGGGGCCAAATGTTCTTGGCCTCCTAAGTGTTGGGTGCGACTTCCCTCATGTATGGCCTCTTCCTCCTTTTATTCAAAATTTAATCTTGTACCTTCTCATTTATTTTTTAATTTACACTAAAGTCCATGGTAAACTATTATAGTAAGATAGAAATAAACAATTTAGAGAGAAAAAAATAAGACACTAGAGAAAAGTCCTCTTGCTAATCCATTCTCATTGTTCTAATGAAATTTGGAGTTCAAAATGAATTTGAAATAATGGAATAAAAGTATATTTTATGGCCTGTTTTATACCACTTTCTAATGTGCATGCACATGAGTTTTCTTTTCCTCAGTGAAAGTGTTTTTGGGTAATTGTGTATCATTAGTGTTACAAATCAAAACATTGAAATAGCCAGATGCTATTCATACAGGAATCTGCTTGTAAAGTCGACAGTCGTCCCACATGTATTTTGAGGGGTGGTGGGTGTGTGTGAAAAGTTTTTAGACCAGGCTTGCTCATAGTTGGGTTGTCTCATTCTTTTTTTCTCCATTTTATATTGCTTAGCATTATTCATACAACATGTAATAAGTAATTATCCAAATGCAAGGATATATTATACCTGATTATACATATATTTTTCACTACAGCATCTTCAGACTGGCGATTACTGTAATTATGCTGAGAATCAGAGGCCTGGCTGAGATTAGAACTTGGGTAATTCTGATGCTTTATCCACTGATTACTGTGTGAAATTCACATAGTCACCACCTGCAGAGTATTAAGAGTAGTAAGTATGACCCTAGCGAGTATGGAGCTTGAACTTTTTGGCATCAATAGCCATGTTTGTTTTATCTAGATGTTACCAAAAGGAATGCCTAATTTTGCTCATCGCAACGCATAGACTCTTTAAATAATTCTTTAGTAGCAGGAATATGTTTCTTCTGTAAAGAGAAATAGGTTTATTTAGGGGAAATGAGAGCCTTCGTTTGGCATCAAAGGGATATGGGTGTGCTGCTTACTCACTACAGGACTCTCAGCAATTACTTCTCCTCTCTGAACAAAAGTTTCCCATCTTCAAAATGAAACCATACTATTTGTCTCCAACTTCACAGTTGAATGAAAGCTTAATGAGGGAAGAAGCTTTGCTTTGTGTGCTGGTTAACCAAGTACCTAGAACAACCCATCTGGTGGTCATGAATTACTCAATGAAGAATGAACTTTGAGAGCTAGAGGAGTTGTGATTATAAAGTATCTTGCATACAGCAAATGCTTATCTAGGATGACCAGCTCTCCCCATTTGCTTGGGTCTATCCTGGTTTTAGCACTGAAGGTCATACAGGAAACTCCTCAGTCTTTGGTAAATTGGACCGTTGCTCCCTTAGTAGCTTAATACAAGCTGGATGTCGTACAAACTGCAAAGATGATTAAGACTTCACCTAAGAGGCTCAATACTTTACAGTCTAGTCAAGAAGACAGCTGTAGAAACAGATAAATTACAATCCAATGAAGAAGTGTTTTAAGAGAAGCTGGAAAGAAGTGCTGTGGAAGACCAGAGGAAGGGAAAACTAATGTGGTCCAAGGTTGCTGAGAAAGATTTCACAGAGAGGGTAACATTGGGCTGCTTCATGAAGGCTGAGTAGGAGCAGACTCTGTCAGACGGTGCTCAGTTTTATCTTCCCCAGACACAGGTACATTGGAGGTTATTTTCCTCTAAGATGTCTAGCTGTTTCAAATAGATCAAAGTACCCATAATAACCATATCTTAAGGGGTGAAACATGACAAAAAGGAGGAAAAGTGTAGGAAAGCGATTTCGCTGCTATTTGTAGTCTCAATCATGTTCACTTAAATTTATACTTAGAGCAAAGCAGCCTACAGCATTTCTTCTGAACACCTAGTTGAATGGAAGCAGTAGTGGAATTCAAACATTATTATTACCAATAAATAAAAAAGGTAAATTTCCATCACAGGGCTTTTCATGTTGGTGAAAATCAACAACACTATTAAACTCTTAATACATTGCCAATTTATGGGTATAATGGAGAGATTGAGTTTCAGATTGTAAGTAAAGAAAAGATAAAAAGAGAAGGAACAGGGGAAAGTGTTGGCTGTGTAGAGTTGACAGACAAAATTGAAAATGTAGAGAGCTCAATGGAATATTCAAATGTGTATTTCTCACACGTGGATCAGTGCAGTCTTTTTCAGCAGTTTCTTAGTTCCAGCTTCCTTTTGGGATCATTTCTCTATTAAAGAGGTTTTAATGAGTGACCTACTTTGGGATACCTTTTGTTTGAAAAAAAAGTGTTTGCTGATGCTGTTTCATAAATCCCACATGATTAATATCAGACTTCAGGAGGAACCTAAGGGAGCATATGTGACCCAGAAAACTTCTAAATTGAGTCTATTCAGAAATGATAGGCTACAATACCCAGTCTCTTTGCTCCAATGGACTTTGCAAATTAAATGAAGGAATAAGGGTAAGAATAAATGCCTAGGATTTCTGGGGAGAGGGGAAAAACCCTCTTGTAGACATGGCTAGAGTTTGTCATCAGAAAATTTAGTATCAGACTTCCCTTCCATTCTGGGTGAGTCCGAGTGGTGTGTGCACAAAGAGACTGCAAGAGGTGAGCACAATGGGTCTAATCTGAATGAAGTTGACTCTGATATATATATAAAATATATTTATATTAGATTTTTGGCTCATCTGAAGTTTATCCATAAACAGTGAGCCAAAACAGTGAGCTTGTCAATTATTTTTAGCATTTTGAAGTCTCATGGGCGTTTGTGTTATGATTAAATGACAAAGAGTAATTTGGAACAATACGAGCATCCAAAGGATGGCCTTTCCTCTTAGCCATGCAGCTCCTGTGTTCCTCAAAATACATCTGAAGAAGAGAATGTTAAAGCCCATTAAATAGGAAAAATATTCAACATGCACATGGCTTTATTTTGAAAGGAACAGCACTCTAGAGCCCATGTGCCTCTTCTCCTTTCTTCTGAATTTTTTGGCATAAACTGTCTGAAATGGGGATATGCTTTTCTTCGTTGCCGTCCATGGTCAAGGGGGTAGCTTGAGATCATGGTCTATGGTAAAATTGATCAAAACACCATTCCTATAGAAGGATTTTTCTGGGAAAATAAAGGTAAGAAGGACTTAGAGGGAAGAGGCTGCATGAGGAGTAGGTGTGGAAGGCAGTTTAGCAAAAAATTTCAAAATTTCGGGGCCTGGGATGGTGATTCAGAGAAATGATTTTGCGGGAGATGAGAGAAAAGAAGGCAGTGAGTCTGGGATCTACTTCCCCCTCCCCTTTAAAAATTGAATCTGTTTCAAGCAACATGTGGTAGGGTCATCGTGAGTGTAAACAGTTGTAAGGCACACAGAGATCAGTGACTCTCAGTTTTAGAAGACATAGGAGATACTGAGAAGCGAGCCAGCTTCCCCACAGGGCCTTTTGGACAAGAGTTGGGCATCTGAATCAGGTGGAACAAACTCTAAGGAAAAGGATCAAGCTGGAGAACTGAGATGTTAGCCCAAGTCCTCCATAAATCAAACACCAAGATGGGTTAAAAATGCGACACGTTTGTCAGTGGCAACATCTGTGAGAGAGAATGAGGAGGGAGCCAGGAGAAACCAGAAAAGCCATCAGATTGTGATGTAAGTTTTATTCTAAGTGAAGGAAGGAGTGAGAGAGGGAAGTAAGGAAGGCGGGGGGAAGATAGGTTAGGTAGACCCTGTACAGTAGAGTTGTAAGGACAAGTTGGCGAGGTCTTTGGTGGAGTGGGAGGGGAGTTCCTGGCGTCAGAGTTGGCCATCCCACTTGTCTAGCATCTCCCAGAAGTAGGCCTGCCTCAGTATCCCTGCTGTGCTCATTAATTGGCTGGGAGAAGCCTTTGGGAAATGTGACCTCAGCATGAACTAGGGGATGGATTCTGAGAGCATAGCAGCTGGAGCCATGGTCAGTTATGCTCCCTGCAGTTGGAGACCTGGAAGACACATCCTCGTGGCCGTTAAACCAGCCTCTGCATCTGAAAAAAATCCATCTTACAGGTTGAGGAATGTGAAAATTTAGACTTGGTCCAGACATATTTCCTCTCCTCTTTCCTTCTCTCCTTCCTTAAAAACATTGACTGAGCACCGACTCTGAAAGGTGCTATACTAACAGCTTTGTTAAAGTGGGGATTCCAGCTGGGACCATAGGAAGGGTTGTCTAGGCAATGATCGTTTGGACAGTTGACAAACCAAGAGACTCAGACTTTGTCTACTATTTGAAGCAGTTCAGTTGCTGCTTTTAGGCATACGAGGAGTTTATTCTAAGTCCCTGTGAAGAAGAATGGCTAGAAATGGCAAGATAGGAAATCAGGAGCCTGCCCAAGTGAATTGTGGTTGAAGATATTTTAAATTAGGAGCTCAGGCAGAGAACCAAGACAAGAGTCTAATTCAGTGGTTCTTAAACTTCTGGTCTTAGGGTACCTTACGTTCTGTACGTAGGTTCTATCTGTTGATATTGACCATGCTGGAAATTAAAACAAATTTTTCCAACATAGGAATACACAAGCATACATTCCGTTGGTCATCAGAATAAAATGTCATAGCAATGATGTCATCACAGGTCCTGTTGCCTCTTTAAATCCCCACCGTACACTCCTGAGACAGAGTCCAAAGCGCAAACGATACATTAATGTTTTCATAGAACTGGAATGGTCTTGGGGCTCCCCAGGGTTCCCTAGACTACAGTTAGAGAACCACTTGTCTAAATGTACAGACTTAGCACAAAACACTGCTGGGGTTAGATGGCAGGTCATTGAGTGTGTATGTGCCAGGAAGCTCATGTCCACAGACCGCAGCTTAGACCCCTGGCAGGCCATGCCCTGGTGAGAATGCGGCTCCCAAAGTGTTTCCTGCTCTGCTCGTGTTTGAACAGAAGTCGTTTACGGTTAAGTCTATAGAAGGACAGTTACCAATATGTACCCTTGAGGGATGACAGAGCCAGAGGCGTAGAACTGTCAAAGACAGACTTTCCAACTGCACCTCTACTTGAAGCAGATAAGAGAGAGACAAACCGAGTGGATCTGCCACAGGCTGGGCATCTACCTATTGGCAGAGGGAGGCTGAGATCACCCAGGTTCAGGTATTTCTTGGGGCTGCATTATAGTTCTTAACTGAGATTAGTAACAGAAAGTGATGTAAATAAGAATAAAACTCACTGTATATTTGAGTGATTGCTGTCTGATTAACCACGTCACTGACTAAATTGTGAGCTCAATTGAGAACCCAGAGCAGCATCCAGCACATAGTAGATGCTGACATTTACTGATCGCGCAAATGAACGAGCACATGACAGCACACTTGATGCTGAGCACAGTGTTGGGTATACAGTGGTGGAAAAAAAAATTAGGCGTGACCCTTCTGGTGAAGACTGCAGCCAAGTGGGGAAACAGCGCAAGTCAGTCAAAGGGGCCTTCCATCAAATGGGTTAGTTATGCTCATCCTCTGTCTCTGGACATGTGTTTTCTCTGCCTGGACTGAGTGCGCAGACGGTGAAAGGCTCGACTCATTTGTTACCAAATTATGCATTAAAATGGCCCTGTGGGCAGGTCCACTGGTCTCTTTCCAGACTGTAGTCTCCTTGAGGACAAAGATGAATCTGTTCCATCTTGGAATTCCCAGGGCTTAGCACAGTGATTGCAAATATTAAGCAATTAATATTTTTTGTTAAATGGGTGAATAAATAAATATACTTCAAAGAAGGGTAAATGAGTGCACAATTTTGAGAAATATGTTTAAAGGTAATATGTAACAGAAAGAATCAGTGCTCACCTTTTCCCCCTGGTATTCCTCTGACCAACACACAGGCTTTCTCCTCACTTTTCATACTTGCCTTGAGTGTCGAGATGCAACTGGTGTTTCAAGTTAAGCATTTTCTGAAGGGAGGTGCAGACCACACCAAGTGTGTTTTGCAGGGTTTTATAGAACAAAGCAAAGGAAGTCTTTCTTTTTCAAACTTCTCTGTTTCAAAAGCCTAGAACCAGAAACAAAAAGCCACAAATTGTATGATTCCATTTATGTGAAACTTCTGAAATAAGTAAATTCCTAGACACAGAAACAGAGGTAGTAGTTGTCAGGGGTTAGGGGGAGGGGAGAATGGAGCGCAACTGTTAATGGGCACAAGGTTTTGCTTTGGGTGAGAAAAAGTCTTTAAACTAGAGAATGGGGTGATGATTGCACAACATTGTGAATGTACTAAATGCCACTGAATTGTACACTTTAAATGGTTAATGGTTATTTTCATGTTAAGTAAATTTTACTTCAATTGAAAAAACTTGTAGTGTGCAAAGTTGGGAGTCCTTTGCAAGACTAGGTCAGGCAGTGGTTCGAGTTTTTGTATGGCTGGGAACACACTTGTCCTACGTTTCCTCCATTATTTCTTCCTTTGTTCAGCAAATTTAAGAAGGTAGTTGAGCTGGGCACTGTGCTGTGTTCTCAGAAGGATGGCGTGCGTGGCCCTCACCCTCCTTCACCTTAGAGCGTAGTCGGGGGTCTGCACATCCACTGCTTTAACATGGTCTCATTATCTTTACATGACGGTATTAAATGCTACATCTGAAAACAGATGGGGAGAGCCGCCCTGGTGGCCTGGCGGTTAAAGCTCAGCGGGCTCTGCTTCAGCAGCCTGGATTCAGCTCCTGGGTACGGAACCACATCACCTGTCAGCAGCAACTCACATAGAAGAACCAGAAGGACTTACAACTATATGCAACTGTGCACTGGGGCTTTGGGAAGGAAAAAGGAAAAAAAAAAAAAGCAGGAAGATTGGCAACAGATGTTAGCTTAAAGCAAATCTTCCTGTGCCAAAAAAAAAAAAAAATAGATGTAGAGATGTAACTTTTGGAGAAGATAATCTAAGTTCTGGTTAGGAATTAATTATTTGTAACAAACCTATCAGCAATAGGTTAAATATACTCTTCCCTTTATAAGTAAAGAATTCTCCTCAATCTTTGCTTAAATTAAGAGACTTAAAGCCAAATATCTCAAATATTGTATTTTAATTCATTTTTTCTCAGTATTGGACTTATTTTCATTCCTGCATTGAAAGTCACCACATTGTGATAATTTCCCTGCTTCCCAGGTCTGCAGGATCAATAGATTATCTAACTTGTGCAATCTGAAATCTGTAGCCGTAAATATAATTCCAGTAGTTGTTTTTATATATTGAACTGTTTAGTAAAAAGAAAGTAGTGTTGGAATTTTAAGAGAATGAAACTTAATATGGATTTCTTAAGCACATACTAAGTGATAAGCACAGCCGTAGGTCCTGTGGCAGAGATTCAGAGAACAAGATTCAATCCTGTCTTAGATGACTTTACAATCCTATCCTCAAGTAGGGGAATCTGAAACCACGCAAATAAATATAATAAGACGTGCAGGAAACAAAACATCTTATGAAATATGCAAGCCTGAAATATAGGCTGAGAAGAGAGAGGCACTCACTCAGTGACATAATGATAGCTTTCATTGAAGGAGTGATGTTCAGTGCCTGCAATAAAGGATTTTTTCTTATTTTTTTTGTGAGGAAGATTGGCCCTGAGCTAACTTCTGTTGCCAATCTTCTTTTTTTTCTTCTTCTTCTCCCCAAAGCCCCAGTACGTAGTTGTGTATCCTAGTTGCAGGTCCTTCTAGTTCTTCTATGTGGGACGCCGCCTCAGCATGTCCTGACGAGCCGTGCCATGTCTGTACCCAGGATCCGAACCTGAGAAACCCTGGGCCACTGAAGCAGAGTGCGTGAACTTAACCCCTCGGCCGTGGGCAGGCCCCTATAATAGAGTTTTGAGAAGAGCTTCAGCACTGGAGAGAGGCTGTTACAACAGTGGGGAGCACAATGAGCAGAGCAGTGACGAGAAACACAGACGTGCAAAGGGAATAGGGAGTCATTCAGAAGGCTGCTACGGTGTTTTCGAAATGTCGGTCTTAGGTGTCCTCCCTTAATGATAATACCATATTTTGCCATATTTTCATATTTATGTATGCATGCTTGTCATGCTTGTATGTTACTTCTACTTTTTAAAAGTATTTTTAGTATTTTCTATTACACTGTACAGTTTTCTTGCTTAAATATATTTACTTTTGAAAAATACTTTTTATCATGATTTTAAATTCTCATGAACAGAACATGATCATAAAATGTAACATAATTAAAAAAATGTTATTCAATTTAAAATAGTAATTTTAAGAGTAAATAACAGGCAATAATCTGCAAGTAATTATAAAACCAAATTGATTTATAAATATTCATATATGAACTCCAGTTCTTTGTGAGAAGGATGGAATATTTTATGGTTAGCTGGAAACAAAAAGATATGTCATAATGCTTAGTTTAAAATAAAGATACAAATTCTATATCGATAAAATGAGCAGCTTGTGAAAAGGGCTAAACATTTTAATCAGCTTCTCTAAAAGACTGGAATTCTGAGTATTGATTTCCACTGAAATCATTTATTGAATACATGTTCCAAAAATAACATCTTTTCAATGATTTTTTCACGTTGATATGTTGACATACTGATGTTAGGACTGTTAGAAAGGCGTTGGGGCAAGCTGTGTAACTACGATAGAGGGAAATAGAAAGTCATCAAGGCTGGCACCTTTTCTTGGGCTCCTCACAACCAGAGATCCAGGCCAGGTTGGCCCTGCCCCACAATGCTCTCTCAGGGTGAGAAACCTGCTAAGTCCCTGATGAAGGGGTGGGAGAGGGTAAGGGCGGGAGGGAGAGTAAAAGCTAATTCTTGGATTTCGAATCTGCATGCGTATCTTTAACAGAAGTATTTAAACCAGGGTTCCAGATCCTTCTGATGGATAGTATCTTAGTTCTAAACCCATGAGGAAACCATAAGAGGAGCATAAGTGCCAAAGAAGACCTGATTATGACACGTGAGTTAAAGCACTGTGTACGCGGCAGAGTGGACAAATTCTTGTGTTTCCTTCCCACGTTCTGCACACTCACACATCTTTCTTTTTTGCCTTGAAACAATGACTTCTGCTTCTGCATAAACCCCTGACTGCATTATATAATTCTATGTTGATGTATTAAAAGCGGAATTCAATGCTCTTTATCTCTGAAAGAGGAGGGGCCGACTAAAGCGGCAGCAGCACCCAAGTACCAGCTGTTTGCTCAGGGTGGTTTGGGAGGTGGGGGGAGCAGGTGGGCACTGATTCCTCCTTAGCTGATCCCCCTTCTTGCTGCTTGTCTTATCTCCATCTCTCACCCTACTGGAGTCTATGATGAAAGCAATGTATGGCTGTTTGCCAATTGATGTAACAGATCAGACAGCCAGAAAACAGTCTGGGATATTTACCCAGGCGGGAGGCACAGGGGGAAGCAAGTGAGGAAGAAGAGTGTGAAGATGTGGCTGGTATCCCAATCTAAGCATTTTGAGAATAAGGGAGAGGGAGACCATGCCAACTGTGTATTTCAGAGAACATTCGCTCTTCATTCAAACGCTGGAGTGAAGGACGCAGGCTGAAACACTTGTGCGATCTTCCTCCAGCCCCTTGGCATTAATTGGTGTCAAGTTTGTACCTGAAACTAAGTGGAAAACAAGTTTAAGCATAAGCCTTCTTTTGATTTCATTGCATATTGATTTGTCCCAATGCTTCCTTTCACTGCATCCCCCCTTCACATACAGCGTCTCCACCAGGATTCCTCACCACAGCCTGCTGATAGTCCAGCCTCATAAACTCAGATACTTCAGTTCTCCTCTCTTCTTCCTACAAGAGATAGGAATTAGGTAAATTAATAGGTTCCACATAATTGTATTTCCAGATACTAACATGGTATAGTATAAATCAAGTCTAATCGCAACTACTAATTTTATGTCACTGAAGTATTTGCAAAGCACGTCCACATACGCCATCTCGTGTAAAGATGTCGTTAATATTATTTTATAAGAATCATTTGAGGATAAGAAGAATTAAGTGAACTGCCCAATATGAAACGACTTGGTAGCAACAGGGCAGGCATTTTAACTTGGGTCTAATTTCCAGTCCCATGCTCTTTCCACCGGATAGTAAGTCTGAACTGTATTGAGATGGCAAGAGATAACTAACACACACTCTCACACTCACTCACTCACTCTCTCTCACTCACTCACTCACTCACTCTCTCTCTCTCTCTCTCACTCTCTCTCTCGCTCTCGCTCGCTCTCTCTCTCGCTCTCTCGCTCTCTCTCTCTCTCTCTCTCTCTCTCTCTCTCAGGTAAAGCAATACCTCTGCAGTACTGTTTCCATGAACACTGTTTAAGTTGACGCTACCTCCCTACTCAGTTACGCATGTCTATTGTTGCTTGCTGACATCGCAAAGGTGCCGGCAGAGACAAAGCCGTTCCTCACAGAAAGCTGAGTTTACTGCGTACTGCAGTAAGGGAAGCTGTTGCCTCCACAATCTGAGTAGCTCCTGGAAACGGGAAGTCAAAGGATATTTCGAAGTTTTCGATTTAAGGTAGGTCTGTCGATGTAGGGGGACTGACTTGGATTGGGTAAAGTTCACGTTATACTAGTGAGCACGTCTTTGAAGAGTAACCAGTTGAGCTATTTACTGATCTGAGAAAGGGCTATTTATGAGATAAAAGCAACTTGAGTAGTCTGTGCTTTGAATAAGTGAATTTTCAAGAAATTCCTGAAATGATGGGTTTATCTGCAACTTTATCTTCCTGGGCAAGAATTTCCTGGCAAAGTAATGCCGTGTCAAGGTAGACTGTCAAACCGTAAGCTGGATGGCTATAGATATTTCATTTCTCTTTCGAAATAACACTCAGAACTATCATGGTGATAAAGCGTCAAATAGAGATAATGCATCTTTGGTTCATTATCTGGCTCAAAGTTGAGTTTAATATTTGCTTTGAGTAAACTAAAGAAGCAGTAAATTAATGCAAACTGATAAAACGGGGCTTCCTAAAAGGTGTGCCAAGGAATGTTGGTTCCCGTAGGACACTTCTGAACGAAAGGTTTACTGGGTCAAATAGGCTTGGAAATAACGCATTCTGCATTCTTCTATCAATGAGTCGGACTATCCATAAGATTGGCGGGTGTGACTCTGACGTCCTGCAGTGATACGAAGCATTCCTTTTGAGTATTATATGGAGTGAGGGGGCCAGTGACAGACTGAAAGCCCATGGCTGATTCAAGAAATTCAAATTTGAAAATATACTGTAGGGCAAAACACCTGAGGAAAAGGGAGAGAGAAGGAAGGCATCAGGAGGAGGAGGAAAAAGACCAGGGGAAGGGAGGAGCCTGGGAGCTGAGCTCAGTCCTAGGACTAAGAAACAAGCAGGTAAGGTTCAAAGTTTGTAGTAAGTGAAACTATATTACTTTTTAGCCCTGCGTTTTCCAACTTACTTGAATATTCAGTGAAATGACTTTTGTTACCTACACCAGGACACTTGGAGCGTGAAAAGAGGTTCAATACACACATGTGGATGATATGCGTAAACTGGAGCTCCCTTGGGAAAAGCACAATGTATGACCACCCCATGTGTTCTTGTGTGCTACGTATTTGGAGTGCATATCCCAAGGGACAACTGTGAGGAATGCTGAGAATGAGCAAAGTCCTATCTTGGAAGTGACCCCGTCAGAGTTAAAGAGTTTCTGTAGCTTTGAGCATCATGGGTCAACTTCTGGTCCAAACACCAAATCACCTCAGCTGACCTGAGATTCTCCAGAAGCACTTCTGGAGTATTTATTTAAGTATTCTGTGTATCTATAGGCAAAGAAAAAGGAGGCATCCATTCTCGTTTCTTGGCACTTGTATTATTTTATTACCTTCATATAATTTGACAGTTTTTTCCATAAAACTAATGGCCACCCATGCAGTTACAGCAGATGGCCAGGTGAGTATAGTTAGGAAAGTGAAAAGATTTGGGTCTTTATTGACATTTATCTTCTTTGGAGTCTGGAAGACCATTTAAGATAAAGATCATCACTTCAAAAGGCATCAGAGCCAGTAGATAAGGAGACAAAAAGAGCACACAAGTAGGACAAAAGGGAGGGGTGGGGACTAGGGTCCTGTCTCAAGGGCAGCAACTGTTTGACTCCAGCTGACTGAGGTCATGCATGAATGTAGTACAACTGCATATTGATGTTCTAAATTTTCAGAAAAGATGGATATCTTCATTTTATTGTATTTACTCAATTTGAAAATGTTGGTCCAATTTTAACAACAAAGACAGCACTGGCCAAATAAAATACATCTTTATAACAATTTGGGCTTGTGGGCCTCTAGTTTTCAAACTCTTACATGAAGATTGATCTTATTAAATAAGTAAACACTTAAGCATATATTACATTTTTTCAAAGTTCTTCTTCTTATAAAGAGAGGTGATGGGTGTTAACTAAATTTAGTGTGGTAATCATTTTGCAATATATACATATATTAAATCATTATGTTGTATGCCTTAAACTTGTGCAATGTTATATGTCAGTTATATCTCAATAAAACTGGAAAAAGATCCAATCAAAAACGTTAGCCATGCTTCACCCTCACAATTATATTCTTTTCAGGTGCAGGTACACCTTATCTTAAACGTCTGCATCTGCTACACTAGTAGATGGATATATAGTAGGAACTGAATGGATATTAGTTGATTGACTAATTGATATTAGTTGATTAATTGAGGTCAGGATGCAGAGTTGAAAGTATTTGGGTAACACGTGAGACAGAGTGCCTCGTTCAGAGAGAGACCTGAACCCATATCAGATTTTTCTGGTACAATTGTGTGTATCAATATTTACTTTCTTTATATGGAAAAAATGGTAGCATAAAAAACCTACCATTTACTCTGGTAGCACCAACTTGGAAGCTGGTGTTACATCATAAGACCAACACATATGAAGACAAAAACTGTCTAAGCTTTTATGTGATTCCGAAATCTTGACCATGGTCAAGATTGCATACGTGTAAAGGAAACGTTGACAGATTTGGGGTTGTAGAAGAAAAATATGGAGACCTCATGGCCCAGAGTTGTTCTTTAAATTGAACTTCCTGTTGGTTGTCTTATTTGGCCTGAATTCATAGAACTGCTAGGTTAATGCTACGTTGACTGACTGCATGTTCTATATAATTTTACAGCGTATTTGAGAAGAGGGAGACTGAAAAATGCTACCCCGTCTCAGTGTGGTGTTCACGGTGACCGTGGGACACACCACTGTTACTTGGCCTACTTTTATCATGTTCCTTTTTTGTCCCTGTAAATTCTCCTGTCTAGTGGCCGCCCTCCCTCCTTCAGTCTCTGGGGAGGATGACCTAAAGAGTCAGGGGAAAACCGGCACAAGCAGGGGGCATGTGTGGCAGCAGCAGGAGGTGGCTGACAAAATCACAAAGGTTTTTGGGGAAAGTGTTTTTGCTCTTTCTTTGATTTTCTTAATAATATGTTGTTGTGTGTAATCTACCCTTAACAACCAAGGGAAAGATAGGCATACACAAAGCAGGGGTAGAAAAGGAGCTTTGGGAAATGTCTCACACCCTCCTGCTCCACTGGCTGCCTCTACAACATGAGGAACAGCACGGGCTTTGCCTTTGGGACAAATTCCACTTAAAGTTATTGATGGGGACACTGCAGTGACATGCGTTGTAGCGTCATTTATTTACTTCTCCCTCAATACAAAGCTCTCTAAAAGACAACGTCTACCGGGCTAATGGGAGCAGACAGAGAGATTAAAATTAAGGATAATAGCTCGAATTTAGAGAACAGGAGGCTATGGAGTATAAGGGTTTCCCTCTTTATGTAGAGGCTTTAATTAATAGAAGAAAAATAGGATTAATAACTGCTCCCCTTCCTACTCTCTAAATAGGAAACTTGACTAGAACGTCCTGATCCACAACTTCACATTCCTCTTTTTGAGATGTGCCTGTTCCTCCCCCAAGTGTGCGTGTGTCGTGTGTGTGCTCCTGTGGATTGTGGGAAGATGCTCCCGAGCTGACGTGTTTGCTCACAGTGGGCCACCTGCAGGAACTCAGCCCTCACTTGACAGGTGCTGCAAAGGCGGCCAGTCCACCTGCATCAGCAGCTTGGTAAAAGGTGAAAGGCAAAGAAGAGAAAGGGATTGTATTGCCTCTAATCAGAGCATCTTTAACCGTTAGGGACCACAGCCCAAAGCTGCTTCCAGTGGAGAAAATGCTGAGCACTTTACCAGCTTTCTGTAGCTCTGCTGACTTTTCTTCTCCCACCCCATCTCATCAAGGGTAGATTGCACTGTATGATTCTGTCTCTCAGTATTGTTTCAGTACGTGCTATTATCCACATCTGTGCTCTTTTAATTGACTTTTCCCTGCTCTTTTCCTATATTTGACAATATCTCTTTCTAATTTTTTATGTATTTTTTTTTTTTTTTGCTGTACAATGGGGAGAGTAGTAGGATTATTTTAAAGAGTAAATATAATTATGCATGTAAAGAGCTTAGCACCATCTCTGGAATCTAGTAAATGCCTAATCAATGTTCACTATCATTATTCATGCTAAATATTTCTCAGCAGAGGTAAATATTTCTGGACTATTGAACACAAAGATGTTCAATCTGAGGGGACTTTCCTTGAAATTATTAAAGATTAGGAGAACTGCTATCCCAAAGCTATTTTTTGAGGCCAAACAGGTATGTAAGTGAGAGAACATTGCTCCCAACTTAAAAACAGCACTAAGTGCTAAAGTTTCAGCGTACAGCTTCTGGGAGTTCATTGTGTCCCCATGATGGTGGCCCGTGTCGTGGACTCCATCATATTCCCCTCTATCTGGCATCCTTGCATGGAAATTTTGGATCCTGTAGGCAACACTGCTTTCATCTCTGCAAGCTTAGCAGAGCTCTTTCAGTGGCCACTTTTTTCTGTTACTGGACCACCATTTTCAAGGATTAAGAAACATGACAACAAGTTTTATTGGTGAACTCTTGTTGACTGGGTATGGCTGAAATTTACTTAGATGTTTTAGACACAAATATTCAGTCCATTTCTTATTAATAAATAATAACATCCTATTTTGTCTATTTTTATTTTAGTTTGAGAAAATATGGGCACAGCCACCTAGCCACTAGTTTGATGAAGATGATTACACATAAAACAATAGTAAAAAAAAATAGCTACGTAATTGAATGTGCAGACTACCTGAGACCTTACTAAATTTAAGTTGTTCTGTAAATATTTTATTGCCTTTAAGAATCCCAAGAATGATGAACTCTTAGGCTTTATTTTAGATGATAGGACTAAAAGTATAATCAGATCCCAGGACGCATATGTAATAAATATATCCTGGTCACAGTTCTAAGATCTGTAAATGTATTTGCTCATTCATTTTTCATAAACTAATTTGATATTAAAAGTATCAGATAATGACTTTCACATTGGACTCTTGAATCCAAATAGAATTCATTTTTTTGTAGAACATGATGTATGATCCAGCTTGATTTTTTCGACATAAATGACAGATTGTATCACTACTGTTTGTGGAATAGTCCTACTTATCTATATTACTAGCTTTTCCACAGGTTGGGTTTACATCTGTGCCTTGGTGTGGTCTCGGTTTTCGGTTGTTTTCCACTGATCTCTTTGTTCTTCTCTGAATCAATAGTGTGCTGTCTTAATCACTGCGATTTTATCGTAAGACGATAATATTTGGAAGGGCAAACTCCCCCATTGCCCTCTTTAGAAGTGTCTTGGCTCTTCTCGACCATTTGTTTTATTATTTCAGAATCAACTTGTCAAGTTTCCTGAAAATCCCTACTGTGATCTTGTGCACAACTGAGTCAAACATTTGGAGAAATTTGATCATAACAACCATGCCATCTTTCAATTATTTAGACTTTTTTGACTCTTTTTCAATAAAGTTTTATAAATATCCACACAAATATCTTACATTTTTGGTAGGTTTATTCCTAAGTACTTCATATTTTTGTCACTATTGTAAATATCTGTTTTACTGCAGTATCTGTTTGTTGCTGGTGTACAGAATTTAATTAATTTTTGTAAATTGATATCTGGAAACTTTGATAAGCTCTTCAGGCTATCATTTTTTCTTTCCAGCGCATACCTATTGCATTGTGATTGATGGATCTCAAGTTTGTCTGGTGTTCTCCAACCTGATCTTCCAGCCTTTTTTCTCCCATCCCCCATATACATAGAAGTACAGGCTTAGAGGGCACTGAGAATCAGCCAGCATCCCCAGATCGAGAGTCTAGCCCGGAGTTGCTTACCGTACAGGATCCATGGTTTCATAGTGCTTATGGAGACAAGAAACGAAATATTCTTTTTTTTTTTTTCAACTTTTATCAATGAAGTTTTTCTCCTTTGGCTAGATTTCTACAAATTTTCAGTTTCTCATATTACTGGAAAAAGAATTAAGATTTTTTTTCACTATTGTTACTGAAAAATTGCAAACTAAAAGTTTCAGTTAAGAATTAAGTGCCACTCTGAATGGTGACCCTGATAATTTTGAAGTTTTATCCCGTAAGTTTTCTACAAATAGTTTCCCATGTGTAGGAATTATCTTATTTTGAAAGAGCTATTTCCTTTATTTCCCCAAAATATCACATTATTACTTAGAATGGTTTAACACTAGGGGGGTTGTTGTTTTGCCAGATTGCTGGTCTGACTTTCTATACGCGGAATGTGGTTACTACTGTTTCACAGCTGTTACTCTTCCCTACAGATTTGTATGGAATAATATGTGATTGTACATTCACTGGATTTCTTCTTGGATCTTGAGTCTATTTGAAGGAATTAGTTCTAGTCTCTGCATAAATGTGTGGTTATAGAACTTTTTTTTTTTGTAACAAACTCACATTTTAAATGACTTTAAGGACCAAAAAGCATCAAATACCTAATAATATATCCAACAAAGTAACTGTAAATCCTCTACACTGAAAACCACAAAATATTCTCGAGTTAAATTAAATACATAAATAAGGGAATGTCTTATTCATGGGTTGGAAGATTTAATAATTTTATAATGTCAATTTTCCCTAAATTCATCAATTCATCAAATGTAATCGAAATGCAAAAGATGATTTTTTTTTTGCAGAATTTGGCACACAGGTTCGAAAATGTACACAGAAATACAAAAACTTAGAATTGCTAAGAGAATTTGGAAGAAATAGAAGAAAACTAAAGAACTTGCATTACCATCTATTGAGGCCTATTCTAACCCCATAGGAATTAACAAGGCATGGCATTTGTGCAAGGATAAACAAACTGACCAGTGGAACACGATGGAAAATCTAAAAGCAGATCCACATTCACGCCTACCTGACTTACGACAGACGCGACACTGCCATACTGTAGGGGAAGAGCGTGCTTTTCAATAAACGATGCTGAGTCAGTTGAAGATCTTACCGCACATGATACAAAACAATTAACTTTAAGTGAATTACAGATCTAACAAGAAAGATTAAACCATACAACTTTAGAGAAAACCTTAGGATAAAAACTTTGTGACTTTAGGCACAGATTTCTTAAACAGGACAAAAAATAAAAATACATAAAAAAGAAAAAAATTAAAAATTAGATTAAAATTTATAACTTGTATTCATTGAAAGACACAAATAAGCAAGTGAAAAAGCAAACCAGAGAGCGAGAGAGATTTGCAGTACGTATATCCCACAAAGGGCTCATATCTGAAGGCATTGCTTACGTATGGGTAATGTATGTATAGATGCATCTCGTCATCTACCATTCCCACAAATCAGTAAGAGAGACAAGCCCACTAAAAGTGAACACAGGAGAAATCCCCATGGTTAAAAACAATCGTAAGTCCTTAAAGAAGTATAAATTAAACCACAATTCCATATCACTGTACACCAACCAAATTAATTTTATAAAATGAGTAAGATGAAAAAAACAAGGATTGGCAAGGGCCTGGAGTAACTGGAACATTTATACACTGCTGACAGAAGTAAACTTTTGTGAAATCAGTTTGGAAAATTCACTGACAGTACCTACTAGAGTTGAGCATATGAAAAATCTTAACAATGTGGGAAAATCTCAAATATCTAATGTTGACAACAACAGAAAAAAATCCACAAAGGAATGCATCCTGTATTTTTTCATGTACATGGAGTAGAGAAACAGGCGAAACTAATTTCTGTCATTAGAAGTCGGGGTGGTGGTTGGAGTTCGCTACAAAGGTACATGAAAGGAGTTTCTCCAGTATCGGTGAAGTTCTGTTTCTTAATATACTTGCTGGTTTCACCCTTGTGTTTAATTTATTGAAATTCTCTAAATTGGATTTTACAAAATATGTGTTCTTCTTTATGTGTATTATACTTTGATACAATTTTAAAAAATCTTTAAGGGCCAACATTTATAATACTGTTGTTTTATAGATCAGATATTTTTAAGCAATGGACAATATGTTTTCTTCCCTATCTCTGACTCAGACATTAATGAACACCTTAATGAACACACTTCTGATTGAGCTGAATCCACACCCCTGTCACTGAGGAGGGAAGATCTGCACTGTGTTGGTTATAACATTTATTGTCACAAACTAGGTTGACTCTCAATAGATCATTGTCTCATTCTTTATTGTCAGAAAACGTTCAAAGACAATTATCATTTAAATCAAAATTATCGTTTTTGAATGATGTCTTTCATGATTAGATTGGCTTATATCTAAAAATTTTGTCTAGCAAATTAGATGATTCAATTATCTTGTGGTACATTTTGCTGTTAATCTAACCTGGAGGGTGTTTCAGGAAATCCCCCTAACATTTCTGCAATTTGAGATCCTTGAATATTTTTTTCATTTATGTATTATTATGCAGAACACTTGTTTTGTGTGTTTTAAGGGGTTTTCATGGAAAATTATTTTGGCCATGGTTTATGGTGCAGACTTTTTGGACCTTTGATTACCCAATTTTCTTATTTTGGAGGAGACCTACAAATGGATTCCAAGGGAATTATTGACCCTGTCTGCACTGAGCCCACTGAGGAAAGAGGCTATGTCTTACTGTCTTGCTCATCGCTCCTTGCTGTGTTTGCCAAAGGCAACATGCAGTAAACACTGAGTAAAGGAAATAGCATGGGTGGGACATATGCCTGAGAGGAGCCCTTAATCATTAAAGCACATCCTTGTTCTTCTCTTGGCAGGTTATCCTCGTGTAAAGCTTTGTCCTCTGAGGCTCTACAGCCTTGTTATGTTAGTTGGTGTAAAACTAGCTTCTCTACCATAGTCCTTGATATCTATGATGCTTGAAACACAGCAGAAGGTTATTGCTTGCTTCCGTTGCAGTTAGAACAAGCAGCTCGCAAGATCACTGCACTCGTACCCAGCCAACCAGAGGAGCAGAAAGCCAAGAGCAGACTGCCTGGAGTTCTTTATGAATGGGGCTGGACGTGGGATGCTTTCTTTTGCCCCACTCCATTACCTTTAACTCAACCACGTGGCTACACTTAGCTACAAGGGAGGCTGGTGTGCAGTCGAGCTGTGTGCCCGGAGAGCTGGAGAGAATATGGAATGTGGATCTTACAGTCTCTGCCACACAACCGATCCTTACATTATTCTAAATTTTACACTCAAATAAATTCACATACCTAAAAGCTGCATGCTCATACAGTATAATTTTAGTGTATCAGAGTTGTTTTATAGAATCGGACTTTGTTATTGTCTCTCACTGAACAGGATTACAAGGAAATCGTTGAAGACAACTCACGCTTCTATCGACTCTAGGAACACTGGGAGCGACATTCTACACAATATTGCACGTGTCCTCTAAGATCCATGTGACCGTTTCTCCAGATTTCAGCAACAGAGAAAGGTAAACTTCTCTTGAGCATGTGGTTTAGTTTGATATCACGTATTTTCAACATATTAGGACTTTTTCTCTCTTTTTACCATTGCTCCAAATACTTTTCCATTCCAAGCTTTGACCCTTTTCCATCCACTTTACAGAATTTCTCATAAACCAACTTTATTCTTTTTATTTTCAAAATTTATTTCCACTTTGCAATATAGCACACTATTTAAAATCATAGAGGTGTGTTCTTAGGCAGATAACTTCTTTTAGCCTGATTTTGTCATATGCGAAATGTGGATATTAATAAGGAATATGGACTCTGAATTAGAGAGAAAGCAACAGTGGAGGAAAGGGAGCCTTTGAGAGAGGGTATGATGGTCAGAGGGAGATGATCATGTCCTGGAACTGAGGAGGGGAAATAGAAATAGGAAGAAGACAATTTGTTTCAGGTGCATTAAGAGGCTGACTGTAGCATGTAGAATGTGAAAAAGAAGCCACAGATGACACCTAGGTTTCCCCCTGCACATCTGAGTGGAGGACGGAACAATTTACTATGATAGAGAACATAGGTGAGGGACAGATTTTGTACAGTAGGAGCATGGTGATGTCAAATATGCTAAGAGGAAAGGTGGGAAGAGCAGATAAGTATCTATTTCTCTGACTTTAACACACACGTTTTGGTGACTTTTGCATTTTGTTATTGGAATGCATCTCAGTCGATGACATATTAGGATCACAGTTGTTCAAGCAGCAGTCGCGATGTGGTGTCATTCCTGTTGCATTGAACTTAGTTGTTGTTCCTACTGCCATAACTGGGCATCTCCAGTCCCTTCGTGCTTCAGGTAACAAACATGTAAGGGCCGCTTGTGAAGAAATTTGGATCTTGATCATTGTCTTAACAACTGTTTAAGGTCATCTTCTTGTAAGTTCAAGGTGCCAAAATCAAATTTTGCAGAATCATGTCAGCAGTTTGGAAAAATATTTCTGAGACAACACTGGAGCACTTATAAAAAATGCTGCATTACCAATACTTCTGATAATATAGAAGATGATGTTGTATGGAAATGCTCAGACGTTGGTGATTGTGTGAAAAATGATTCAGAAGTGTCTCAACACAAAAAAGTTTTATGATTCCTTAACCAATTAATTTTACCGTGGGTTTTTGATGTATGCTCAACATTGACATATAATAAAATATTTCATAAGTCAGTCAAAAATATATGTTAGTAAGTATAATAAATATTAAAAAGAAAGCACTGACATAGTTATTTAGGAACTTGTTTCCTTTAGTGATAGACAAAATAACAGTGCATCTTAAACTAGAAGGAATTTTGCATTCAAAGAAATACAGTTTTGAGGGCAGAGCTCACAGAAGAATAATGATCTAGGCTTAGGGTTGGATAGCACAGAGACAAAAATTTTTAGTAGGTGATATCTTTTAGAGGAAACTGGATCTAGAGCAGAGACTTGATGAACAGAGTCGTTTAAGAGTTGAGTAAGAAAAAAAGGTGTACATAAAGGAAACTATAACAGATGACCAGGGAAGTCAAAAGAAATTTGGATAGTCATGAAGGTGAAAGAAAGAGAGGGAGTAATCCACAATGTCAGATTTTCCTGAAAGTTAAGAAAGATAAGGATGAAAGAAATTTGGTGGAAGTCGTATAGAAATGAAAATCTTCAGACATGGGATTAAGAAACAAAAAGAACTTTGTCCTGGATTGATCATTAACACGGACATTAAAGTCACTTGGGATGATGGTGGAGTTTGGGGTGGAGACGATGATTGTGAATTGTATGTGAGTGCCTTGAGAATTGATAAAGATGGGTTTCAACTCAATGGAAGTGTTTACAGGAGAGCCAAGTACTCTTCCAGAAGTGGTGGTAAGTCCCTGATCCCAACTCTGGACTCTGGATGTGTATAATCTTTCATAATTCATTTGGCAACTTTATTGATGGAAAACCTATGACGTTTGTGTGAGTGTGTGTGTGCGTGTGTACACTGGTACATGCATATGTAATTCTGCATGTCAATATTAGTGCTATTAAAAGAACTCCCAACACTCAAATGATGTGCACTCATTTGTGGTTTTGACTACTCAGGCATTATTTTCCTCTATTGGCATAGATTACAATGAGTTGAATTTATTTAGATTTCTTTACTCCTTTGAGATTTCAGTATTCAAATAGTTGCCTGTTGTCTAAGCAAGTGATTTATTCGAGTTTCATGCAGTGGAGAATGAAAAATCAAGATTTTTATATTTGCTCTTTTCCATGTGTTTTTGTTGGTATTTCAATAGCTTTGTGGAAAATTTATATGCTGAAGTTTGAATGCTGGGGTCGGGGTGCTGGTGGTAGTAGTATTTTGACCTTAGTCAACAGTTTTTTTGATGTTTCTGACCACAATTTACAATTTCCCACAGAAAAGAAGCAATCATCAACTCACTTGGAAATACTTGATAAGGCTTACTGTGTGACAATGGAGTGAATGCTGCTATGTCCAAGCTGTCAACACATTTTACTGTGACATTGGTGAATGTTTTAGGCAAGAAGCTGTCTCAGTGAATTTAATGGGAAAGAAATCACTTGGCAAATGTCTCCATTGCCAGTAATTCACTGCCCCACCCCTCTAGTCCTACGGTAGGATAGTCTGACATACATTTTGTATCTTTCCAAAAATGATGTCCTGCATTTGGGGCTTATTTGTAGCTGCAGACAGGTGGGAATAAGAGACTCTTTTGTCTCCCTGTCTAGCCCATTACTATGGAAAGCTGTCCAGAATTAAACTCCATTCTCTCCTGTCGGGTTGCATTACAGAGCTCGGTGTCCAGAAAGAGAGACTAGTGTGACAGCATGGACTGGAGGTGGTGGAAGATAAATCAAGCTCAGTTGATCCCTCTTATTCCTGAGGAAAAACACATCCCTCATGGAGGCAGACAACTGTCTCACATTGCTCTGGTGTTTACAGAAAGTCAGAGCAGACTGTGGTGTGGGAGGGGGTGTAGATATGTGGTGTCGCCTTAGGATTCTGAATGTCTAGATCATTCCTTTTTGGGCACAATTTGGAAATTTATTTGGGAATCCTGCATATAGCCCACATGATTTGGGTGTTTCTTGGGGATGATGTGAACATTGGATTCTCTATTTAGAAATTGTGTCTTGATTAAGCCCTTTTCACTCTTTGAATATTTTTGATTTTTATTTCAAAATAATCCAGTCCTTCTACTTATGAGACACACCTAGGGCACCATGACTAATGCTTTATTGTGGCTTTCTTACCTCAGCCTCTTCTTTCCCCTCCACTGCAGACAACCAGCGGGAAGCGTCTGTCATACCTGCTTCCACTCTTTTTTTATCATGCTCAGATACGTGCATATATGGTTCTTGTTTGCATTGCTTTGTGTAAAATTCTTCCGTATTATATACATTTATCTGCACCTTGATTTTGTCACTTAAAATATATTATGGAGATATTTCCAGCTAACTGGTATAGTTATAAACCATCTATGGGATGAAGATATCTTAATTTATTAGAGTATTGCCCTTTGGTAGCTTTCAATTTATTTCTATGTCTTTTGTTCTTTTCTGTTTTGTTTTGCCCCTGAAAGACCTGATTGCGATAATCTTCCTTATTCCTGAGTGTACCAGCATTTTAATTTTAGGAGATAGATTTACAAGAATGGGATTACTGGATTAAAATGTGTATTTTAGTTGATATTACTAGATTTCTTTTCCCAAAAGCTATAACTAATCTTATTTTCACTGGCCTTATTTGACGGTATAATTTCCCCTGTATACTGTTAGCAATAGGTGTTAGTATTTTTATATTTTACCAGTCTCAATGGTACATGACATCCCATAATGACATTAATTTTCCTTTTACTGGTTATCTGAAGCTGAACTCGTTCCCAACCCATGAATCACCTCATCAGTGTTGCTGCCTGTGTTCCACTGTCTTTTGTTCCTACACATTATAAGGCCTTTTTATATATCACAGATACAACTCCATCTGTTTTATAGGTTTAAATAGTTTTCCAGTGATCACTCTTCTAATATTTTTCGTTAATCATGTCTGTTGCCATAGGAAAAATTTCCATTTTTCTTTTTTTTAAAGATTTTATTTTTTTCCTTTTTCTCCCCAAAGCCCCCCGGTACATAGTTGTATATTCTTTGTTGTGGGTCCTTCTAGTTGTGGCATGTGGGACGCTGCCTCAGCGTGGTTTGATGAGCAGTGCCATGTCTGCGCCCAGGATTCGAACCAACGAAACACTGGGCCACCTGCAGCAGAGCGCACGAACTTAACCACTCGGCCACGGGGCCAGCCCCAAAAATTTCCATTTTTTTATACAATCAAATATGATTTATCCTTTCAGCCTCTGGGCTTCTTGTTTTGCTCTGAAAGGTTTGCTTGATGCTTGACTCTTATGTCTTACTTTAAAGGCAGCTTATTAAGAGAGAAGGTCTCTTTTTCTCTTCTCTATTTGAGAAGCTCTACAGTAAATGATTTCTCAGTTACTGTTTGAATATTTATAGATATTCTCAATGTGCTGAGAACTGTGGCAAATAAAAAGACAAATCAAAACCAAAGCTTCAGAGAACTTGCAGTTAGGGAGGTATAAAGGAAAATACAAAAGACAACTGGAAGTGAGATGTGTCACAAGAGAGAAGGAGATAAGTCGCTGTCCTCCCAGATGGAGCCTCTCCCTCACTCTGCTTTCAGTGACCTGGTTGGTTGTGGCAGGAACAATCAATTGTAATTTGTTGTAAAGCCCTCCCTCAGTTGTGAAAATCACTTTAAAGCGGGTGTTACAAACCCATTGCATTACATTTTTTATTCCACTGAATATCATTAAACCTGTGTGTTTATAATGATCTTCCTCTCTCTTGTACACACACATGCACACGCACACACCGTGGCTGTTCCTAAGTTACATATTTCCTTAAAGTTTTTACCATTAATATCTTGATGAGTCAGAAGATGACTGTTTTATCTTAAATATGTATGTATTAAAAATGCATACACAGATTGGAGCCAAGAAAGTTTATTAAGCAGCACAGGCATACGGTTACGATAATTAAGATCTATTCCTTTTTTTACGGTTACCACATGCTGAATTCTCTAAAAGTATATTTTTATTCATCCCTCAGAGGAGCCCTCTGAAAGATTTTGTCACCTCTATTGAAGAATAGACTGAGGTAACCCTCAGAGAGTGACTTGTGCACAGGCATACCGTACGTCAGCGGGCGCTGGACTTGGCATTGCGATCCAAGCCACTTGACTTTGTGTCCTGTGTTTTGACTACATCAGGGTGCACTTGCTCATGAGCTGCCCAAACCATGGGGCAAGCAACAGAGTACTCCAGATTCACTTATTTCATCCTCTGTTCTCCCTCTAGGAAAAGAACTGAACTAAACTTTGAAAAGTATTGGATCACATTTGTATATGGCTTATAGCTTACAAAGCATTGCTTATTGTCCATTTAATTTTCAAAATAACATCTGGAAGATGTGACACATTGGTATTCTCTTACTTCGGAGAAATGGGGCCCATTATTTAGCCTCTTCAGTTGTGTGTTCCCTCCAGTCTAAAATCAGAATAATATCTACTTCACAAGCATATAATACAAGATACTAATCACAGATGGGTCTCAGTAACTTTTCAGTCTCTTTTTTTGTTGTGTATTCTTGTTTGTCCTATATGGTAGACATCTCTCTCTTCCCAGAAATCCTTATGTATTTTTTTTTTAATACGAATTTTTCATAGAGGCTAACACAGCGCTTATTACTTGTTAGGTGAACAATGAATGTCTAGAGTGAAATTAGGTTGAAGCCAGAAAACTTCCTTGCACTATTCTAAAGTCTTTATTTGTAAAGTTTGGTTCACTAGATAAGCAATGAGAGAGATCGTATTTGAAATTACCTCCCCCAGAATGTGCTCCATTGAGGGACAAAGAGTCAGCATCTGTTTAAGGCCACAAAGCTCACCCCTAAAGATCTTGTTCTCACTTAAAAGGAATCGAGTTTTGTTAGTTCCCTGATGAATACAAATGCTCTCTCTGTGGAGGTAAACTAATTACCACCTACTGTTAACATTTCCACATGAATTTGGTTATTTTTTTTTTTTTACAGTACTTATAAGAGAAGGACGGACTTTGGGCAAATGGACACAAAGGTAGTGAGGTTCTAAGGATAACCAAGGGCAAACTCTAAGATTACATGATTTTCTTCTCAGCAAAGAAGGTGAAGACACCATAAAATATAACAAGGTTGCTAATAGGGAAAGAGGGTCAACACAGACACCCAAATCTGTGCCAGCTGCCCGACCGTGCCTGCAGCTGGCCTCGGCGTGGGGACGGTCATCTGGCAACAACCAGATTACTCTATGCTTACTAGATAACCGTCCCATCATTTAATCTGCTGCTGACTTTCATCGGCTTCAATAGCGACAGGCTATTTATTCATTCAGGAAACACATATTTAGCAGTTTTTATAGAGCAAGTACTGAGGGTCCAAAAATGAGTCAAAGTTTTTATTCTCAAGATGCTGAGAGCTATTGGAAGAGAAATACTGTGTTTTGCCTTTTGTCAGCAGTGATGGCAATGCCGCGATAGGAATATTCCAAAAACCAATCCTGGGAGCAAAAGTGAGCTATTGTGGAATAGCAGATAAATTCCAGCAATGTTTGGTGTCTATTCTTTAATGTACTGAGCAGCTAGAATTCATCTGGAAAACTTTCCAAGTACAATGTAAACAATTAAGTTCAAGTGCACGTCACCTTTTGCATTTTTGAGAAAGTGATAGTTGGAGGCAGATTAGACCACAGAAAGGCAAACATTTCAGAAATTTCTTCTTGAAAACATTTATCTACCAGTGAAGGAGCTGCTGCCATTGTCAGAAGTCATGCAAAAAAATATTAGTTACAAAATATATGTAATTGACAAAAAATTCAATTTTAATTTCAGTTGAAAGCTGTGCTTATTTTGACACTGCCAGAATCTCTATTGCCATGGAGTTGAGAGATGGAAGAAAACAGCTCATAAATGACATTTTGCTGAGGCTTTTCTAAAGGGATTTGAATCCCCAGTGAATTTTCCTGCCAGGTGTTATGCACATTTATTTTGAACAGATGTTCCGTGGCCTGCTCCTCTCAAATGTCAGTTACCCTGGGCGTCCTTCCCTAGAATCACTTTTTCTCTGGCCTGAGCCTCCCAGCAGGGAAGTGGTAGAGACGAGACGGGGTTCAAGCCTGTGTTTGGAAAAACTCCGGAGTCTTCTCACTGGAGCCTAGTGGATGTTTCAGATGACATCATCTAGATAACATCATCCAGATGCCTCTTTCCTTGCTCCTGGTAAAGCTGATTCTGGGTTCCTTCTGTCCTCTGTGATGTAGGGTAATGCCTTATTTCCAGCGTCATGGTGGGGATCAAGTGAGGAGAAATATATATACATATACATACAAGTACATATAGATACTAATTTAAAGCCTGGAGTATGGTAGCACTCAATGCATACCGAATTTTCTGATACCTCCTGGGGAACAATTTAGGTTATCTGGCAAAGTTTTGAGGTGGTGGCCCCTCCGTTCTAAGGATATTAGAAGGAATCTGAGGAGCAAGTTAACTTGTTAGTTATCATTTCTCATTACTGAGAGAGTAACATCTCCCCGATACACAGAGTCCCATAATTAAGGACGGGTCTGTCTCAGTGAATCCGTTTCTGAGGACTTGCCCAGTATTATCAGAGATTTTTGAGCTATAATTGGGTGGGGGAAGTTCTCACTTCTATAATCATATTAGGGAAAACGTTTCTTAACAAGGACAAACATTAGAAGTGATTTATGTGACCCACATCACATTCTTTCACCCTGGTCGGAATTTGAGAAAACTTTCTGAATTGCCTATAATTCTCCAAAAACTTTCATTATTCGCTTTCTACTTAGTTATTCTTAAGTAATTTACAATCTTGAGAATCAAGTTTTAAAAAGAATGACCCAATGACTATTGGGTTAGTCGTTACATGAATTATTTGATAAATAAGCCCCTGAAGCTTTACCCAAACTGATATTGAAATACGATATTGGTGAAACACCAGTTCAGAAAGAGAAGTTTTCATTTGGGAAGATTTACGCATAATAAGAACGAGGGTGAACTATATGTCGTTATTAACATATTGCTAAATTGTATGACTGTCTATTTAGATATGATTTCAAATTTATGATATTTATGGCAAATAACCAAAATTATTTTGTAACCCAACCCCAAACCATATTTCTATACAGCTCAAAGAAAATCAGACTCAATTTTGCCCATCTAGGGTCAAAAGATGAGACAAATTCGTTAGTATTATTAAATCTTACATTTCATTTGACGAAAATCATTTAATTCAGTAGTATTTTAATTCAATCAATGTGGAATGAAGATATCCTATTGTTAGGAAACATACTGTTTTCTACTCCAAACTGAGTTATGACGGAGGCAACGGTGCTGGTTAATTTAGTCTCATGTAGAGGCAATTTCATTTCTAATAAAATGCCAACTTGATTTGCTAAAACCAGTTCATCCTCAAGCAGGAAGGTTGTCCTGGAACCAAGGGCCCCTGTTTCCCAGGGTGGCTTGTGAAACCTCAGGAGTTGGTTAGCACATTCTCTGCATTCGGTATCCTCATTCGCTGAATCAAAGCCGTCTGCGGCTTCCTCTGCGACAGTTTGAGTTTACAGATGCTGCTGGAGCCAAATATTAACTCTGTCCCTTAAGGGCTGTCTGCCTCCAGGCCGTTCAGAAATCTCGGTTTCCTCACTAATAAAATGAGAGTAGGAATGAGTAGAATTGTTGAGAAGAATAAATGAGATCATCCTTGAAGGCAGTTAGAATAGTACCAAAGAAGTGCTCAACAAATGTCTGAAATGATTATTATGGTCAGATTTATTTTAGGGCTCATTCACGTTTCTAGTTCCCACATACACAGACTGCTAATAAATGTTACCTGAAAATAAAACAGTGTGTGTGGTGGTGAGAAGGGTGAGGAAGTCAATTCTGTGAACCCAGTTTACACACCGAGTCCTAGAATATTCCAACTTTTGAGAATATTTCTTTTTAGATTTTTTTTTTTTTAATCTGATGCCCAGGTAGCTCGCCACCTTAGAAAATCCGAATTATCTCTTAAAGTTACCTAGACTGAGTTAGCACCAGCTGATGAGGTATTCGTCCTGAAGACTCCCTGGCCCGAGTCCACAGCCCTGAGAGTATGGAAAGCTCAGCACTTACGCCCATGGTAGGACCTTCCCAGGCACGGGCATCTGTGTCGCCCTCGGATGTGTCTGTCTGCCCTTCTGTTACCTTGAACTGTAGCGAGGTCAGAGCTGAGCCCTCTCCCTGTCCTCATACTTCCCTACCAATGGCTGCTACGTAGTTTTTCTGAAAGTTAACTGAATAATAAAGGTTAAGTTGCTACACTGCTGGAAGCAGAAGCAATGAAACTGAAGAGAAACAGGGAGAACACTTGCTTTGTCTTCCCACAGTAGATAAATCCTGCAGGAGGTCAGGTGGTTAAACTAAGGCTTTCTTCTCTCTTCCTTGCCTGTGCAATAAAATAGAATTACATCCTATATCTTCCTACAGGTTTTAGCACTTAATATATTAAACAGATTCGCCCACCTGTCTCTGGACAAACAGAATGCACCTGCTCCGTGTCTGGATGGCCCTGAGTGTCGGGGGCACAGGCGGTCTGCTCTCGGAATCAAGCGATAGCTCACTGAGATGGCCGTCTGTGGAGGAAGCTGTCCCTTTGAGGGAGCCTTGTCCATCCTTTTTATCCAAAATTTCCTCACTGAAAAAAAAGTTCTCCTTCTTATCTATGGGGAAAAACTGACTGGGGCTTATCAGCAAACTGAATAACAAAGATGTTGGAAATAAGCACTGTAGAGACTTTTATGGATTTTTAAAATTTCTATTTTCATCAAAGCTTTCAGCACTTTTTTTTTTAAAAAGATTTTAATTTTTTCCTTTTTCTCCCCAAAGCCCCCCAGTACATAGTTGTATATTCTTCGTTGTGGGTCCTTCTAGTTGTGGCATGGGGGACGCTGCCTTAGCGTGGTTTGATGAGCAGTGCCATGTCCGCGCCCAGGATTCAAACCAACGAAACACTGGGCCGCCTGCAGCGGAGCACACGAACTTAACCACTCGGCCACGGGGCCAGCCCCAAAGCTTTCAGCACTTTTGACACTGAGTACTGTCAAACTTAAAAGGGAAGCTCTTCTCTACCACAAACAGAAATCTCTATATTTTGCTATTAGGTAAATGAAAGTCAAATAATATTTTGTGTGACCCTTTCTGTGGCCTGTTTGGAGGCCCAAACCCACACATTCCATCAATATGGAAGGTGAAGGAAGTTGAAGATACTTTCCTCCTTCATGCAGGCGGGCAGTCGCTGTCCTCGGGTCTTCTCCTTGTTTCCACCTTCACCGTTTCATAGGAGCATCTGGACGTTCTACCAGTTAAGTAGGATGAGTGTTATCTTCCTTGAGTAGACACGTCCCTTTCCATTCTTGAGTCATTTGGTTGCACGTGTGCACTCAATTCTTCCTTGGAAACAGCTGTGTTAAGTCTTGAAGGTAAAGAGAGAGAATTACTTTGAGCAGTATGAAAATGTTAAAAGTAAGACCTGAAATCTTAAAATTCCTCAAAGAAAACCTAAGAGGTAAGCTCCTTCACGTTGGTCTTGGCAACGATTTTTTGAATTTGGCACCCAAAGCAAAAAAAGAAAAAGCAAACAAGTAGGACTACATCAAACTAAAAACCTTCTGCACAGCAGCAAAACCCAATGAAATGAAAAGATAACCTATTGAATGGGAGAAAACACTTGCAAAACACCAATCCAATAAGGGGTTAATTTTGAAAATGTACAGACTAATACAACTCAGTAACAGAAAAACAAATAATGCAATTAAAAATGGGCAAAGGACCTGAATAGATACTTTTCTCCCAAAAAAGACACACAAATGACTAGAAGATACATGAAAAAGGGCTCAACATCACTAATCATCAGGAAAATACAAACCAAGGCCACGATGAGGTATCACCTCACACTTGTTAGGATGTTGGTTATCAAAAATATGAGAAGTAACAAAAGGCAGTGATGACGTGGAGAAAAGGGAACAATTTTACACTGTTGTCGGAATGTCAACTGTGCAACCCCTAGGGAAAACAGTATGGAGGTTCCTCAAAAGATAAAGGTAGAACTACCATACTGTCCAGCACTCCCACTTGTGGGTATTTATCTCAGGATGAGAAATCATTATCTCAAAGAGAAGTCCACACTCCTGTGTTCACTGCAGTATTATTCAAAATATCCAAGTATAGAAACAACCTAAGTGCCCTGTGACAAATGAATGGATAAAGAAAATGTGATATACACACACAAACACACACATACACACACACACGGCAGAATATTATTCAGCCTTAAAAAGAAGGAAATCCTGCCATTTACAACAACATGGATGAAGCTAGAAGGCATTATGCTAAGTGGAATAAATCAGAAAAGACAGCTATTATATGATCTCGCTCATATGTGGGATCCTAGAAAGCAGAATTTGTAGAAACAGAGACTAGCTTGGGCAGCTGCCAGGGGCTAAAGAGTGGGGGAAATGAAGAGATGTTGGTCAAAACGTAAAAAGTTCCAGTTATCAGAGAAATAAGTTCTGGGATCTAAGGTACAATGTGGTGACTGTGGTTGATGAGACTGCCCTGTATAATTGAAATTTGCTAAGAGTGTGGAACTTGGGCGTAGAACTTAAATGTTCTCACCCAAAAAAAAAGGAAACATTTGAGGTAACGTGATGGGTGTGTTAATTAACTCAATGGTGGGAATCTTTTCACACTGTCTACTTATATCAAATTACCATGATCTGCACTTTGAATATATTACAATTTTGTTTTTCAGTTATACCTCAATAAAACAAATTTGAGAAAACAAATTTCCTATAATAATTTGTTTAAATAAAATTTTATGCTGAGAATTTTATGTTCAGATTTTTTTTCAGTAATTTTAATTTACATTTATTATCTTAGATTTGGCTCTTGAACTAGGTGTAAATGAGGGCAAATTACATTATGACAGAAGGTTCATTCACGGCAAAGCTATTGATATTGAAAAAGTGTATTTACAGATCAGAGATCATTTCAATTTGCTGGAAGTTTAGGGCACTGGGGAAGTGGTGGAGGTGGCAGAATGTGAGATTGGAAAAGAAGTAAGACCAAGCTAACGGGCCTTGAATATCTGGGGAAGCAATTTAGACAATTTTATTATAAACGATATGGAACCAAAAAAGTTTTCTAAGTAGAGCAGTAACAGTGTCAGGCTTAATTTTAGGTCCCCACTCGAGTGGTGACAAGCAAAGTGGAGGGGAACACGAAAGAGCACTCGAAACGTCCAGGACACAGACACCAAAAGTTTTTGATGTAAGCTATTTGTTTTTCCTGAAGAAACTCTGTTAATGGAAAACTTGGCATCTCTCTGAGGTCTTATGAAGCTTGAGAGTAAGTTGGGTAAGGACACATCTTACATATATCGATGTGATGAATTACCAGAATCAAAGGCATAATTTTTCATGAGGAAAATAAGAAAAACAGAGAAAAAGCAGAGAGAGAAACAGAAAGGTAAAGAGACAGAACAATAAAGACAGGAAAAAGAAAAACAGCAAAAGAAAGAGGAAAGAAGGATGGATGGAATGAAAGAAGAGAAGATGGGAGGGAAATGAAGGAAAAGAAGAGAGATTGAGAAGGATGAATCCTACTCTTTCTCGATGATGTCAGCATTTCACCATTAGAAATGAGTTTCTTTAGATGAAAACATTTCCTGCTCCTCTACTATTGTGATTCCATGTAAGGTTGTATGCTGTGCCACATCCTTTGCACTGATTTTCAGGAACAATGGTTTTACAATTTTTTTGAAACAGCAGTAGCAGCAGTAAAAGAACCACCATCCTTCTCCTCCCACCTTGCATAAGATTTTAGGTGAAGCCTGGCTGTACCTAGTAGGCGGAAGTTGAGCAGCTCAGCTGGAAGCGAGGGTGGAGCCTGGAGCCCCTTCCTCTTGGTTTCATTCTCATTTTTCACGGGAGCCATTGCAGTAACGATGTGGAGACCCGGGCTCCCAGAGGCACCATTTACCAACTTCTCCCTCAGTGTCCACAATTCTGTTAGCTACTTTTATGAGAGCGATGTTAAGCACAGATGAAAGAGAGGGTGGGGGCCCTGGCCCTGGCCTGGCAGAGAGATGCTCCCTGGCAGAGGGAAAAAAGGAAGGTGGCCAAAAGAAAATAAGGGCTTTCTGTTTCAGTGATGCCTGCTTTGTTTTTGTCTATTTGTTAAAATTTCATGTTTACTCTATGGACAGCTGGAGTTCGGTCTCTGATGTGTCCTCCAGCCCTCCCTGAAATGGTCCTTCTGAGGCTTTTCCATGGTGGACATCATCTGGGCCCTGGAACACATGCCCAAGCGAGGCCGTGGGAGGGCTGCCTTGGACCCTGGGCACTGGGAGCTGCCCCAGCCCCTGGATCCCAGTCTGCCCCTGAGCCACCACTGGTGGCTGCAGACCTCCTGAGAGTGGTTCTGTCACTTTGCAGTTTTCGAGGTCCACTGGGCTTGTGCTCAAAGACTCACGGACTGTCTCCTGGAGGCAGAACAATGGTCTAGCCTAGGCTGTTATTTTATCACCCGATAACAAAGTGTCCTGCCCTTCCTCCATTCCTTCCGAGAAATTTCCCCTTAAAATATCTGGTGGTAAATGGATAGGAAGATGGAAACTGGAGCAAACAAGACGATTACCCTTAAGTTGATGGGCGATCTCTCACATTCCTCTTCAGTTGCTAGGTGCTGGTATCCAGATGCACATCTTTGTAATGCACAGGGTTTTTTGGGCAGAGGTTTTCTCTAGTGAATAAACACCTTCAATGGAGCCAGAGCAACAGACTGCTGAGACAGCGTGGCAGAGTTTTGATTTTTCTATTTTGTTGTTTTTGATCTTTTATTTAACAAAATCACGTGCTGACATCCAATGTCACATTAAGTTTTAACGGGTTTGTTCTTCCAGGAGTTTCATCTGTCTCTCTGTCTCAGTTAAATTTTGTTTCCTGAAACGTCAGGTGTCCTGGTGTATTCGAGTTCCCACATCCCGTGGTGTACTTTTGGGAGACTCAAATGCTCATGGCCGATTGTGACCAGCATTTGGCAGTGAGCACTGATAAATGTGTGTTTTCTCTGGTGTCTTACACAACTGCATCGCGGGCTAGCCTTTCTCTGAGGCCTAAGTCACTTCCTGTTATGAAGTTAGGCATCTAGAAAGGAGCTTTCTTATTTGTCTGGACATTTCAGTTGTTGGTGACAGAAATTTAAGTCAAAGACGGTGAGAGAGAAAGAATGAATCGACTGATTTGTGAAACAATAAAGCCAGAAGTAGACCTTGCTTCCTGTCTACAGTGGACCCAAATGGTGGTGTCAGGACAATTTCTCTCCGTCTTCCAGCTCCGTTTTTCTCTGTGTTCGGTTTGTCCTCCATCAGGCTTACCAGTTTAGCACACTTAGTGGAACTGACACTGGGTCTTTCTTGAAAGGTCCATCAAGGTTCTTGGGATTTATTTTCTTCAGCCCTTACAGGGCCACGTGCCCATGTCTGACTACCGAGTGAGCAGGGCCTGGTTCATGTGTCCACTCTTAGAGTTGGGAGTCAGATTAGCCCAGCATGAAACTTGTGGAGTCCTAGATTGGGAGGGATATGTTCCCAAGATATTTAGGGTTCTCTTGCCAGAGGAAGGGAGGTGTTCACAGGCAAAAGCAGCACATGTGTTTGTAGCTGCCTAAATAGAGCAATGCCTCCCTTCTCCAGCTACTTTTCCTTCCTTCAGACGTCTGTTGCTCATACTCTGTCCTTCCCTGGTCATTGTCAAGGAGATGGAATGGATGGGTATATAGGAGTGTGTGTGTCTGGGTGGTGCGTTGTCTCTATCAGAATCAGCCCATAGCAGACATTGGCACAGATCCGTCAGCTGGATGGAAGGGAGGCCCTTGTGTTCTCATAAACGCCAACTTCCCTCAAGCCGTGGGTGCTACCACAAAGACAGGTACACTGACTATATGAAACTCATATGTTGAGGCAGACTTAATGACCATTGTCCTAGGTCACCCTGAGGCACCATTCTCACTCTCATGTCTGAAAAGTTGTCACAGCTTCTGAAATATGGCACCTGAAAGCCCACTGAGTGACACTTGGGAAGGCGCTGGTCCATTCTGTGCTCAGATATCTATCTGCTGTGTTACTAAAGGCTAGTCGCCTGTGTGTGTTGTCTTTCTGTTTTCTTTTCTGTACAGGGAGCAAGTTGTAATATCTGCTGTCTCCATTCTATTCAAGACCGTGAGTCTAATAGTTTTACTCTCTGGGAATCACTTAGGGAACGAGGAGAAAAGAACTCAATTTCATCACAAAAATAACTTTAACACTTTGATTTATGGCCAAGTGTGAAATGTACGTGCTTCAATGGCAGCATATAACACAAGAAATCATGCGATATAATGGATCTGTGTGGCAGGAAACAAGAGGAGGACAGTAGAGTAGGAAGATATAAAAATATGTTTTAAGAAGAACTTTAAAACATTTTTTCTCTCCTTTCTCCTCTTCCTGTCAATATTTTATGAATTAACTCTTCATATATTTATTCATAATGTTTAATATTCTTGAATTAGCTTGCATTAGTGATATTTGACTAATAAAAGTACTGTTTAAAAATATTATTTGAAAATTTCTGAAGAGACTGAATGTAAGGCAAGATTATTGGTTTGAAAAATTAGAATCATTAGAGACATAAATAATGGCCATTTAGTAATTGATTAACAATCTTCAGAGTTTTATCCTCAGAGTCTATGGGACAGTAAATAACCGTATATTAAATACAGAAAATGCATTTAATATAGATGCATCTCAAATAGAAAAGATAATATTCTTTTTGTATTTCACCTAAATTTTAGCTCACTATTGGAAAACATATTGACCAGAAGATTATATTACTGAATTACTGGAGGCTTACCATTTTTCATGTCTTTCTTTGGCAAAAGCAGTAGTTGTTTTTAAATTTTTCAGTTGAATTCATCGACCTTAGCAAAAGCAATTGTTAAAACAAATAAGTAAAACAAACTGCACAGTTTGGCAGTTCAGAGTCTGAGAATCCCTTAAGAAAATACTTCAGAATTCACAGAAAGACTGTTTCACAATGCACTCACATGCGGGGAAACTAGAGATCTCAGTCACCCAAAAGCGTTGTATTTGTGTACAGTCTCCATGTGAACTGAATATTCTCAATTTCTAGGAGTAACTACTTGTCAAAATTACTCACATTTAAATATTTGGTTTCCTGATTAAATCTTAAGAAGTAGCATATCTCACCTTTCTTCTGAGTCCTTTTCTGTGTGCTTGTGGATGGTGTAGTGTGATGGGTCTAAGGAGGCACTTAGTGCATGCTGAATGAATGAAAGATTCTCCCAGTGAGTTCTGTATACTCTTCTTTGTTCTCAGTGATTTATTGGGACACCGTCTTCTTAAAGCATTCTTTAGAAAAGGCCGTCTCTAATTACAGTACAACCATGAATACACTCCCAGAGTCATTTGACGTTTGCTATAGATGCGCTCTACTTGTGTAACTCATAAGCCATTTCATCCACTAGCATCAAAGATGATGACTTTCTTAATATTTCCCAAATTACTACCATTTATTGTCAACAAATGATTATTTGACCTCTACATGTGCCAGAGGATATGGGTGGCCATGGTACTGAGTCTGAATAACCAAGCTTGTAGACAAGTTATTACTTCTCTGAGAAATGGTTTCATAGACAAATGCAGGAAAATATGATGAACCTTAAGATGACAGACAGAAAACACCACCAGGTTATGTCGGGTTAGCAGACTGCCATCTTGATTTACCTTGTGGCTTCTCCTCTGCTTTGTTCTGACCTCTCTGGGGCTCTGACTTACATGTAGGTGCTGTCCTATACAAGTTCCCTGTCCATGACTTTCTCCTTTAACTCTCAGCTGCCTCTCACAGAGCCCTCATTTCAGGGGGCCAGGTTAACATGCTCTACACCCAAGGGCGTCTTTCAAGTCCTCCACCACAGTAGATTGCACCGCTTCTTTGGGGATGGGGCTCCCCACAACTTCATACCTAAGAAATACTTTAAATTGTTCATTAAAAACATTTTTTTACGTAATTTAGTAATGTTCTAAAACAGAAAATACAGAAAGTTATAGAATCAATAGAATGTCTTCTATAGCCGTTACTTTCATTCGGGGAGGTAGCCACTGCTGTGTCTTGTGACAAGATATCTGTTCCAGGATCTGATGATTTGTATTCATATTAAGCTAAGTGTTTATTTTGCTTTAATTTGGTAAATTTGCCAGTGTTTAGATATTTCTACCATCTTCAAACTATTAAGTAATTCACTGGGGAATTGTTAGTTTCTGAGGTGCAAGGACTGCTAAGAATTTTTAATACAGATGGTGTTGTCCACTTCCTTTTAGAACCCTTGGATTTGTATGTCCTCTCTGTGGCAGTGCACTCTCTTGGTAATTTATTAAACCCATTTTATAAGAATAGGACCATTATTCCACTGCAGTATTTTACATACCCAATAAAAACTGAAGCACTGATATTTCTGACATTGTTATATGTACAGGTTATGCTTCAGCAGTATGGTCTCTCTGTAGATGGTGTGTTGTCTGAATATGCAGGTGTTTTACTTATCAAGTTGTGAAGTAATATACAGTGAATAGGGAGGTATTAATAACAGGGAGGTTGTTTTGATGTGAAATGGTTTGTACAGTCTCTAATCTTAATCCTGTCGCTTGGATGTGCTCCCTTGCCATGTAATGACCCGTTCTAATACGTCCATGTGAAGGCAGGTGTTTTAATAAGTGAATCTTACTGTGATTAAGACCTTTGTGTGATGAGTGGGGCCAGAATGTGGTAATCCGTCTATGCCCGCTGCAAGATTCTGAGCCGTGCCCAGGCTTTTACTCTTGCTTTTTTGAGAGCAGGTAATGGGTCTCCAACATTCCATCACTAAGCAGAGAATGTCCCAAATCAGGTCTACTCTTTAATAGAGGACAATATTATGTATAAAAGCAACGCATTCACATAAATCAGTGACAGATTTATGTAAATATTTAATAGGGCCACTCACTCCTAATTTATAGATAAGATGCTTTCTGACTTTTTATTTGGATGATGAATAGAAATAAGCTATGTAAAGCATGAAAAGCTCTCTAGGAATCCCTCATGTTACTAATTTGCTAATTAGTGGATAGGGGTATCTACACATCTTACACTGCATGAGTTTACCTTCACATTCCTGCATCTTATTTACATAGAACATTAATTCCAGCTTCTGTTAAACGACATGGCCACGTTGTCTGGTGCCTAACCACAGTAGGAATTATATGCTCTAGAAATAGATGGAAAATAATTTAAACTCTGTGTCTCTGAGGTGCTGTCTCAGCTGAAGGCAACAATTTTTATGTTTGTACCTTAGTCTTTATTAAATTTCTTATCAATTTAATTGAAAGTATAATTTATGAGCAACAAACTGTGTGCAATTAAAGGGCTCTTATCTATATTTAATTAATCTATTCAAAGACTAATTATTGAGAAGCTATCAAATGTAAATACCAAGTTGGACATAGGAAAACAAAGATGAAATACCAAGTCTCCTGCTCCCAGGATAGAGAAGATGAAAACATGAACAATTACGAAATATGGGATAATTCTAAAACTGTACTGAGAAATAGAGACAGGGCTTTTTCTTCTGAGGAGAAAAAAAAGATTCACTGAGTCTCTACTTCTGTGCCAGTCACTCTTCTAGTTATTTCTTATATACACATTTGTTTAATTTCCCTTAAGCTCTCAGTTACACAGGTATCTCTCTCGTTTTGGTTTTATATAATTGACAAATCAAGGAAATTCTCAATTTTTTTCCTTAAAGTTCTAAGAGTCTGCATGGATGAAATATTTTCACGTGACTCTCCCATTATTAGCTTGAATAGTGTGTCAGGCAAGAACAACTGTGTCCTGCAGAGGAAAGTGTTCCAATCTGGCAGGAAGTGTATGGTTCTTGTACCTTGTAGGAGATGAGCCGGGATCTGCTGCCCACCTCAGATAATGCTACACCACAGGGAAGACATACGGCTCCGGCGGGAGCTCGGCCATTTTACTCAATATCCAATCAATGTGCAAAGAAGTGTTTATGCTACTGACTTGTTCAACTCACCCTCTGTTTATCCCAGTTTTCAAATAAGTTCAGAGTTGGAAAATGAGTGTGAAGTTGATTTGCCTGATCTAATTAAACCAAGTCAGTAATCTGTGTTGTGAAAAGAAACAAACAAAAAAAAAACCAATAAAACAAAGGTGAGTGAAAATATCTTCTTTTGTCTTCTTTTATGAGAATTTCCTCCTCTCCAAAGAGTTCACAGGACTGGTGATGGAGGCAGGAGAAGAATGTGCGAGCACAGGTCGCTCTTAGAAACTTTTATGGAGCTTTGTATTTGTGACATAGTCTAACTTGTGGTTTTTTTCAATAAATGAATTTCGGAACAGCAAAGTTTTACTCTAAGACAGATAAATCTTTCCATAAATCAATGAACAGAAGTCAAGACCACAGTAGGAAGGACTAGTGCTTAATTAGTAGTTAATTTCCTGAAAATATTGAATATTTCAGTCCTTTTAACTCATTTGAAGATCGATGAAACTAATAAGACAATGTCCCTCACAGAAATATTGAACCTTTTTAAAAGGCCCTCTTTTTCTAAAAATTTGGGGGCTGGCCCCGTGGCATTGTGGTTAACTTCACATGCTCCACTTCAGTAGCCCGGGGTTCATGGGTTTGGATGCCAGGCATGGACCTACACACCACTTATCAAGCCATGCTGTGACAGCATCCCACATACAAAACAGGAAGATTAGCTCAGATGTTACCTCAGCAACAATCTTCCTCAAGGCGAAAAAAAAAAGGAAGATTAGCAACAGATGTTCGCTCATGGCCAATCTTCTTCACCAAAAGCAGAAAAAGAATTTGTATACATTTTGTTAGGTCTTCCACAAATTATACCTCAGCAACAAATTTGGTGGCTGCAGAGAATTATACTTTTAACAAATGGAAAACCAAATGGGTTTTTTTCTAGACTTCATGCTTTTTGTGAAAATATATAGTCAACTTTCTGAGAACAGTTAACAAGCAGAGAAAGTTGGTTTTGTGTTCCGCTCTATTTCTATGTGGAAGAGCACATAGTGTGAAATAGGTTTGGATCTCAGCTCAGCCACTTCTTACCTCTGCAGCTTCCACAAATACTTCACCTTCTCTCCATCTCAGTTTCATCATCTGTGAATGAGGATAAACCTAACCAACCCACCAAGTGGTTTTGAGAATTAATTAACCTAATATACGAATGTATCCACAGAACTAGACACTCAAAACACTCAATGTTTTTTTCCCTTCTTCTGTGAGAAAGGAATGTGGGCATACGGACCATTACAGGGATCATAATACTCAGAAAAAGAGAGAATCAGGGAAATGTTTGTTTTTCTCCCTAAATTGAACTTAAAGTAATATTAAGCATGTGCACGCTAAGGTAGTCTGAAAAAGCCGCATTGCACTTTTCCATTATTAGGGGGGAAAACTGAAGGTAGTTCACATATACAGTAACACTGAGTGCAAAGGATGCACCAAGAGGCTCATCCTCCCACGTCAGTGTCCCCCACTATTCTCGTCTGTCACCTGAATTTCTTCTCCCAAATTGGACTGAGTTTCCTACTATCTTAAATCAGTTTGGAAAAATTTTCCATGACTCATATCCATTACATTTGTGATGAAACTTGTGTGTTCAGGGTCACTAAGCTTGAATCCTAAGCAAAAGGACAAATAATAACAAACTAAGAAAAGCTTCTTGCAAAAATTAGTAATAACTCTCTCACATGTGGAAATAAGGTTACTTTGTATAACTTTCCTTTTGAGCGTTGCTTTATATCTGACTAGTGATTAGTGCTCACAGCTCCAGTATGTGCCGAGTCAGCTGGAAACGCTTCCTGGGCTTGTTGAGTTTGAAAGGTAGTGTACTCCGGCTGCATGTTAATATACGATCTCTAGTAAAGTATATAAAAAACAATAAACACTGATCAAAACCATCTGGCAACACTTACAAGGTCCTATCTACTCAGCATCATTTGATATTTGGTGTGATAGTGCTAATCAAAACGAATTTACGTGTATTCATCATCTTTTTTATAGGGGCTGCATGGTAATTCAGTCTAAATTAAAAGATACTGTTTTTTTAAACAGCAAGTTTCCTCTGAGTAGACTTCCACTGTTTTCTGTTCACTGATTTCACTAGGTTTCGATTCAGCTCCTTGTAATTATAGTCAAAATGTCAAAATGCCTCAAGAGATTATGTGTGTATGTATGTAGGTGTGTAACAGATACCAACACATATGTATATATACACGCACAAACATTGTGATTTATATAATCATTTTCAGATTCTAAATATCAAGGAGAGTTGTTAAAATATCAGAGCTATTAAAAGTTTTAAGGTTTGTTACTGTGCTTTTCCATCACATATTAATATCCTTCCAGACTTTAAAAGTGGACTGTAGACAAAAGGTATAGCTGTGGTCCTATCATTTGTAGCTACACAACGAACACCTAAAACACACCTTTTGTTTGGTTTCAACAGCAACAGCAATTTCATTTTGTACTTGGCCTTTGGAGTGTCACATGATGGCCATATCAAAACCTTGTCTGTGTTTTATAATACGGCTATTAAAAGTCGGTCACTTATGCTTAATCTTCCTTCTAGGAATATTGTGGAACAAATTCCTCTAAAACTGAGTACTGAGAAAAAGTGTTTTGCTTGAAGAATAGGCATACTTCTCATAAACAGACAATGAAAAGTATGAGATTCATCTGTTGCCTTTTTGCCTCGGCTGTTGGGAGACCCTGTATTAATTGGATGGTTCCATGCACTTCGCTAGGGTTTCCACATCATAGTTTCTCCTCTCTGAATTTTTTATTCTCTTCACAAATCTTCCCACCCCAGATATTTCTTACTGCACTCCCATTCTTTTTTCCTTATTTTCATGTTTTTACTGAATACGGGTCTTTATTATAAGCAGTCTCTAGAAATAGGAAGAATTTAAATAATTGGTAACTAAAGGGCTGTGCAGACTTTGTTATCACAAATGCCTTATGCTCTTTATCAGTTGCTAGTCCTGGCATAGGACTAGCATAGCCGTGCTCCACCACCTAGCGTCCTGTGTCAGTGCATCTCTGTGATGTTACTCTATTCACACGCCGACTTTAGTAATTTTACTTTAATCCAACTCTACACAAGACTCTGTGGACACGGTCATGATTCAGACGCGCCCAGACATTCTTCGTTTCGCGGGGACAAGGTTTTGGAGGTCAGCCTTTTAAAGTACGTGAGATGAAGAAGCTTGAAGCTCCCATTCACCAGCCTTTTCTAGTCTTAACGACAGAAATTACCCCGTATGTGACCCTACATGCAAGGGGATGTTTGTGAAGCGAGATTTTTAACTCGTCTCATCTGCATTGTCTAAGGTAGGTCTAGAGTTGGGCCTTGGAAGAACATGAGGAATTTAAAGGGTAAAATAAACAGCATTTGTGCTGGAAGAGTGAAAATAGAAAACAAATTTTGAGTTCCTCTGCTTCAGTGAGGACGGTGGAGCCGCTGAATAACCTGAGCTCTCCTGACAAAAATGGAGGAAGTGCAGACAAGCAATTTCAACTCTCAGTGCTCAGTGCTGGATTCCACTGCAGAATTAAATCAGAGAGATTTACTGCCTCATTGTCGATTCAGTAATGAGACTTGAATATATTTATTAAAGAGAAAGAGGTTAAAGATTGAGGAAGATACGAAGCATTCTTTACAATAATAATAATTATTGCCATTATTAGCCAGCCCTGGTGATCTAGTGGTTAAGAGTCATTGCTCTCACCCCCTGGCCTGGGTGTTTCCCAGTCAGGGAACCACACCATCCGTCTGTCTGTTGCCATACTGTGGTGGCTATGTGTTGCTGTGATGCTGAAAACTATGCCACCAGTGTTTCAAATACCCGCAGGGTCACCCATGGTGGACAGACGTCAGCGTCACTTCCATATTAGATCAGAAAGAAGGACCTGGCCACCCACTTCTGAAAAAATTGGCTTTGAAATCCCCATGAATAGTAGCAGAACATTGTCTGATGTAGTTCAGGAAAATGAGGGGCAGCGCAGGTCACGGTTCCGCTTTGCTATACACGGGGTTGCTAGGAGCTAGAATCAACTCGACTGCACTAACAAGAAATTATTCTGAATACAATTGTAACATCACCCATATTTGCACCTCACTTTTACACACGAATAATTTCCCATGTGGCATAGTCAACTCTAGTCTTCATCAAATCTTCATGTGCCATCCCAGCTCTAAATCTTCTCTCTGTGCAGAATTCAGTCTTTCCCTTAACATCGGCTGATTGCTGACATCAAGCTCGCGCTGCCTGCTGGCCGTGCTCTGAGGTGAAGGGGTTCACCACCCGCCAAGTGCCCATGGTCCAAATGATGCAGAACCTGTAGGAGGCACAGTTAGGATTTTGTGATTTATTTAGCTCTCTGACAATTCATTTTCTAAACACTGGGTCTATGACTCTTATAGATTTGAGTTTTCTTGCATATTTTCTGAAATAAATTATGTAGGAAATAGAAGTACATTGACGTTTAAATGTTTTTAACTTTTACTTGGGATTAAATACAGGAGAATAAAATGCAAAGTAAAATGGTCAATATTTTAGAAGAGGTAGGATACATATAAAGAACATGGTGGGAAATGGTTGGACATTCAAAGAAAGAGATGAGTATAAGGGAGCGCCGTGAATGTGGAACAACAGAGACAGGATATGGTTTGTGAAAATTAAGAAGTTGGTAAATGATTGGAATAACTGATATAAAGAGTTTATCAAAAAAATAAAATTCTTGAGCCAGGAGCACTAGTTAAGGTTGACTATCATGCATCTTAATATAAGCACTCAATAGAATTGTGGCAGCTTTTATTTACGATACACAGAAACCTGGATCCAGAAACAGAGTAAATGGATGTAAATGGGCATCTTGTCCTTGGAGAATCAAGAAAGAGCAACGTGTGAATGGTTTAAAGACCAAAGGATGTTAGGGTCCCACCTAAATGATCACTAACTTTGCTGATTTTATCTTTTTTAAATTTTGAAAAAAAATGTTCCTCTAGGGGATATCAGATAAAAATTGCTGGGGGAATTTAGAAAGAATTTTGATGGAGCCCTAGTTTGGCACAATATTAAAATTCTCTGTGACATCACCACTAGAAAATCGTTGGGGAGCGTGATGACTGTAGTTAATAATACTGTATCATACATTCGAAAGTTACTAAGAGAGTAGATATTAAAAGTTCTCATCACAAGAAAAAAATTTGTAGCTATGTGTGGTGATGGACGTTAACTAAATTTATTGTGGTGGTTATTTTGCAATATGCACGTATATCAAATCTTTATGATGTACACGTGAAACTAATATAATGTTATATATCAATTATATCACACTTCAGTATAACCGTAGAAGGTAACAATAAAACAGTGCAAATAGCCCAAAAAGAGCATTCTAAACAATAATTTAATATGTGACTCAGCCACATCAAAAACAGTAGAGAGTAGAAAAAAATTATTCAGTAAATGGTATTGGAACAATTGGGTTTTATTATTTAAATGGTTTACCAACGTTATACATGCATATATTTTAAAGATTTTATTTTTTTTCCTTTTTTCTCTCCAAAGCCCACCGGTACATAGTTGTATATTCTTGGTTGTGAGTCCTTCTAGTTGTGGCATGTGGGACGCTCCCTCAGCGTGGTTTGATGAGCAGTGCCATGTCCACGCCCAGGATTCGAACCAAGGAAACACTGGGCTGCCTGCAGCCGAGCGCGCGAACTTAACCACTCGACCACGGGCCAGCCCCTACATGCATATATTTTAAAAAATGGTTCTATAAGGCTTTTTATATTGAACAATTATCCACTGCTCGCTGTTCCCCATCATATCCTACTGCCTAAATGATGATCAATTTCAAAACTCTTAGCTTTTCGTTTGGTATTTAACTTCAACTTCTAAATTAAATTCTAAGTTATTTTTCTTGTTTTCTTTTCCAGCTTTGCATTTTATCGATCAGCTTCCTCTTACTGTCCTTGGAAAACATCATTTTCCTTGCAGTCTCCCACTCAGAAACACAAACAATCCTCCCCTACCTCTTCCGCCATCCTCCCCGCATCACTGTATCATAATGAGTTCTCGCAGGATCACTGTTATATAAATATTATTTAGAACAGAATCGTGCCACATTTTTTTTTCTTTTACAACAAGTTGCTCTGCCTGTGGTTAATAACTGACGTTATTTCTGTTTGCTTTTTTAGTGAACTTACCTCTACTTCATTCCTAAACTCTCTGTAGTGCAAGGTCGTCTCAGTACATTCAGACCTGTCTGACGTTCTCTTAGCGTCCTCCCCATCTTCTTCTCAGCCAGAAGGGTTTTGCTCGAAGCCTGTGGCACACTGCTCCTCCTGGACTCTCCTTCGTTGGCATTTGTATAGTTTCACCACTTTTCTGCCATGTTTACTTCTTTATTTAGTGCATCCACAATTTCCCCATTCTTAGTGTGCTTCTCATTCTCCAGTACTTTAAGAAAAAGGGTGCCTAGATGGTAAATTGTTGCATCTTTCCATGTCTGCACGTCTTTATTTTGCCCTCATGCTTGACTGCTAATGTGGATTGACACAGGATTCTCACTTAGATCGCACTGTCTCTCGGATTTTAAACGTGATTCTTGCTTGTCTCTTCCTCTCAGGATTGCTTTTCAGAAGTCACTTGAAATTCTAATTCCTGATCCATCGTTTGCAAGTTTCTCTCTTTGGTAGCTGTTGGGATTTTCCCTTTTATTTCTAATAATATGAAGTTTCATGAAGTCACTTGTTGCCTTTGTTTTTTTAATCTACAATGTTGGCACATGTGGATTTTTAAAATTTGGACATTTGTATCTTTTAGATACAGGAAAATTTCTTAAGCTATTTGTATTATTTTTTCTAGGTTTTCATGGCAAAGATCCACTGACTAGGTGGCTTAAATAATGGAATTTGTGTTCTCACAAAGTTCTGGAGGCTGGAAGGCCAAGATCAAGGTGTCAGCAGGACTGTTTCTTCTGAGGCCTCTCTCCTCTGCTGGCAGATGGCCGTCTTCTTGCAGTGTCCTTGCATGGTCCTCCCTCTGCGTGTGCCTGGGTCCTAATCTCCTCTTCTTAGAAAGACATCAGTGATGTTGGGATGGGCCTACCCGTGTGATCTCATTTCACCTCAGTTGGCTCTCTAAAGGCTCCGATTCCAAAAACTGCGTTCTGAGGGACTAGGGTTAGAACTTCAACATGCATAGTTTGGAAGGACACAATTCAGCCCATTACACTATTTTTTTTCCCCCCGACATTTTCTTTTCCTCTGTTTCTTTCTTTGCTCTTTCTGGAGCTCCTGTTACTGAAATGATGTGACTTCTGCACTGATTCTCTCATAGTCTTTTCTATTACCCACCCCTTTATTTATAGTTGCATTTACTAACAGATTTTCTCAAGTTTATCTTTTCCCACCTCTGTTGGTTCTTTTCTAGCATTTCTACTATCATGTTTTCAATTTCCACAGTTCACTCCCTCTCTTGTTTTAAGATGTACTACCTTATCCTTTGGTTGATGTTCATAATGGATTTTTAATATTTTTCTTGCATCACCTACTCTTTAAAAGTCCTGTTTGATTCTGTCTTGTCTTTAAATCTGTGGGCTTCCCACCTAATGTCTTCTCACCCTTGACTGTGGACTCACGTTTTAGAGTGAATCACTAAAGGACTGTGTACGGGAGGGGCTTGTTGACAACGATGTTCCCTGTGGGGTCGCCTAGTATGACGGTTCAATCGAGAGAATGCTTACTTTCAGATTTTTAAATCTGGGTCTCCTCAACTGGTCAGATTCATCAGAGGAAATGTTTTCTTTTCCTTGCCTGGAGAGTTGAACACAGAGTGCCAGAATTCTGAGAGCTCTGTAGGAGAAGTGGGCTAGGTTCTCACCACGTGATATGTAGAAAATCCTTTAACCTCAGTGATGGTTATTTTTATGTGTCAGCTTCATGGGGCCATGAGGTGCCTAGATATTTGTTTAAACATTATTTTGGGCGTGTCTGCTAGGGTGCTTCTGGATGTGGTTAACATTTGAATTGGTAGACTCAGTGAAGCAGATTACCCTCCCTAATGTGGATGGGCCTCATCTAACCAGTTGAAGGCCTGATTAGGAACAAAAAGGTGGAGAAGTTGTGTGTTTTCTCTCTGCTTGACTGTCTTTGAGTTGTGGGTTGGTCTTCCCCGGAGCCTCTGGTCTTGGGCTGGAACTACACCCCCAGCTCTCCCGGGTTTCCAGCTTGTTGACTGCAGATCTTGATATCCCATTTGTGTGTAGATTTAATCCTGTTCTATTTCTCTGGAGAACCCTGACTAATACAACCCACCTGTTTTCACGAGGGCAGTGCCTGTCACCAGCTCTGCCACACGAGCCCCGGTACAGATTCCCTCTGAGTCACACTTGCCAAAGACAAATGCTGTGGCAAAGAAACACAGTTATCCTAGGTGACTGGAATTCTAATTGTTTCCAAAATAGAGCTTTTAGCCTTTTATCCTGACTTATATCTCTGCTTGGACCTCTGCTTGGTACTAGGTCTTGCTAACTTTCCTAAGCTTTTCTTGGGTTTTTAAGAGTTAGATGAGGTTTACTTCTCAAATACCCAATTGCATGTCTGGGTTTCAGCATTTCAAATCAGCTAATTTAATTAGCTAATTTTATCTGCTTTCTAGATTCAAAATTTTTTTTTTCTCTTTCCCTTTCCTTGTCATTGTAGGTTTACATTATTTTTTACCCCTTTGTTGTCATTTTGAAAGGAAGTCAGAAGGCATGTGAGGATCTGTACTTAATCTAACATCTTTAAGTGAACTACAGTTAGTTAGAATTTTATGAAAAGAATCATCTCATACCATATAACAAAATAAATTTCAGATGAACTTTAGAGTCAAAATTAGCAGATAAAACCATATTGAATAAAATAGAAATTTTTACTATATCTCTGTGTGTATAAGGACTTTCAGTGCCTAAAAATCATTGCAGAATGAAGACATGTATTATGTAAATATATGCCTTTTATGTGAAATACTCTAAAATAAAAATCAACAATTTTTTAAAAAATTGACAAAATGTTATGTTAATATGGGTTTATACAAATTATAGTATTAATATTAAAACCCAAATGGATAAATGAGTAAACCATAAATCAGGCTTTTGACATAAGTATATTTATTACTGATTATATCCTCATAAATATAAATGATATAAAAGATATAGTTTTAAACCAAATTTAAATCAAGCTTTACAAATTAAAAGCAAAAATATATTTTTAAGCCTTTCAGACTATCAAAGGCTTTTTAAAATTTTCATACTGAATGATGTTGAAGATAGAGTAAGACAGAGCAGCATAGACTGGTTATTGGTGGGAAGCTGCCTTTCTATTCCATTTTTAGAAAGCAGTTTGGAAATACGTATCAAAAGTTTTATGAATGTTAATTTTTGCATATCCTATTTTCGAAAATTTCTGTCTAGAATAGTAAAGTAGATTGTATTTAAGATATTTTTAATGAAAAATATAGACAACTCGCATATCCAATCAAGCAGAAATAGATAAACTTCAGAAGATTATTAAGCAGTCATTAAAAATAATCTCTCCTAGAAGTGGGTCTTGTTCTTATGATGGTTAAGCCTGGTGTGGGAAAAACATGTTCATGAAATAACCATAAAATTAAATGCAAAACAAGTCCCAAGACACATACTCAGAAGGAGAAAGACAGGGTATTAAGGTGGGGGAGTGAAGAGGGTCTTAATTAGGAATTTATTAATAAATAAAGGAATTGGGGATCATGGGATCCATCATATGTAGAAACGGGTTCATAAACAGAAGAACATGGGTGATCTGAAGTAACAGGGAGGTGCCAGTGGACTGGAGGTGATGGGGTAAAGGAACAGACGGCATGAGGGAGTGGGAGGGAAGAAGAACAGAATGGGGCAAGTTTCAGAGTTCAGATCAGGGAGCTGGAACAGTTAGGAGAGCGAAGGCATTAAATGGTGTGCTGTTGACTGTACAGCTAGAGCGGTCTGACAGCTAGGATAGGGTCACTCTCTGGAAGGAGTTCAAAGTGCTAGCAGCAAGAGTGTGAGGATGAGCTGGAAAACCAGTCGTCTCTAGGAATGAGGGCGAAGTGTCAGGTAGTGTGTCATTCTCAGTCTAAATGTGTCTCCAGCAGGCAGGGCAGCTCTAGGTATTGAGTGCCAGCATTGACTGTGTTTGAGATGGAAACAACTATTTTATGACCCAGATGGCTTTTTCCTGAGTTTAATGATTTTTATATCATGTTGAAGAATCAAAATGCGGCGATTTAGCCATTTTCAAATAGTGATTAGAAATTCAGATGGAGGAATTTACTCAGGTTTTCTTCTGGGTAGAAAATTTTGGTTTTCCTGTGTTGATCATTTTTCTCGGTATGCCTAGGAGAGATGAAATAACATTTCCTGTGATACTGGAGTAGCAAAAACTGGAAAACACTTTTTAGTTCAGTTATCACAACCTGGCTTGACAGTGAGAAAATAGTCAGATACTAGGCATTTGACCTTATGGCTTCAAATCTCCAAGACCCTGGTGTATTGTCAGTCCCGCACCATTATGTTCTTACATGACAAAATTTAATAAGTTCCGTCAATTAAACTATGAGACAGTGCCAATTTTAAATGCATTTTCAGTTTAAAAACGTTAAAATACTAAAAAGTGTACCTTTGAATTGGTGAAAAATGGTAATGAAATATTGTTGAATGGATCTGTAGAGAAGGTGCAGTTTGAAGGGAACGTGTGTACATTGACAATCCTTGGAGCAGGACGGGAGGGACACCATTCTATATTTCCCTTCTGGGTCTTGAATCCTTTAAAAAGTTACATGAAATTCCCTGATTTGAAGTAATATTTTTAACTAAAGTCATATGTTTTAAAGTCAATTATAATTTTCTCATTATCTCCATTATTAACTTTGGTGCATAGATTTGACAATATGAATAAAAGTTCACAGCTGTATCTTCAATTTCATCTTTGGTATCTTGATTATTTGAGGGAGGATTATTCTGCAGTTTCATAAAAGCTTCTTTTAAAACTAATATGCAAGCTCTTATTTTGATATTGTTTTGTGACTGCCCTTAAACTAAAACTTTCCTTGTTCATCCAATATCAAGTCAGATAACAATCATAATTTCCTTTGAAATGAAAAGGGTAGAGAACTTGTGACTATATAAAAATTATACAAATATAAAATTTCATCTATTTAAAAATATCACATCATTTTCCTCTGACCGGTTTCTGTTTCTCAAGAAAATTCCAGCTCATTTACTGTCACAGCTTTTACTCTGTTTTGAGGGACTATATCCTGAATGATTCTGTTTCTTTTATGTAAAAGTCCTGGACGTAGCATTGATATTGTGATTATTCTTTTAATTATCAAGCTCATTATTAAGGACACATATATATCATAATCATATTTTATTTACTACCTTCTCTCTATAAAGTCAAAACATATGCTTATTTTGTCATCCCTTGGTCAGAACAATTGTCAAATATACCTCCATCTCTAAGGTAAAATCACTCTAATGGTAGCCATCCCTTCGATCACCTTCTGGCTTTGCAAATACTGTTTGGGCACCAATGATGGAGAGGAACTGAGGACACAAATGAGATCAAACACACACAAAATACCTGTACACCAAAGTGCTCAGACTCTAGACGAGGAGATACACTTGGAGACCATCATATTTGATGAAACATGTTTTCTATAACAATAGCCTACGGCAGCCAAGGAATCCTTCATCAGGAGGGTAATGATTAATCTGAGGCTTCAACGAGGAGCAGAAACTCTCCAGAAAGGCAACAGGTTTCTGTAGGAAGAAAGAGGAGAACATTCCAGATTGAGTCAAATTTGTGCATTAAGTGTCTTCACAACACTAAGATGTAGTGATTCTTGGAAAATTCAGGGTGGCAGCTAATAGCTATGGTAGTGGCTGCAAAGTGACTAAGACTGTACTGTAAATACCATGGTCTGAACCTGAATTTTAAAATCCCAGATCTCAAAAACAGAAAAATATACATAGCATACTGCATTGTGTCCAACTAGTTCAAAAGTATGCTTCCAAAACCTCTTCTTTTGTCATCTTTAATCTTAAAATAATCTCAGGAACTGTGACATGAGAAAGATATGCTAATTTGTTTTTCTTTTTTTTTCTTGAGGAAGATTATCCCTGAGCTAACTACTGCCAGTCCTCCTCTTTTTTGCTGAGGAAGCCTGGCCCTGACCTAACATCCATGCCCATCTTTCTCTACTTTATATGTGGGATGCCTACCACAGCATGGCATGCCAAGCAGTGCCATGTCCGTACCTGGGATCTGAACCGGTGAACCCCGGGCTGCTGAGAAGCCAAATGTGCGAACTTCACCACTGCACCACCAGGCTAGCCCTGCTAATTTGTTTTTGATAATACGCATTTTGATTGCTGACAAGCTCTAACAAAAAAGACTATGGAGATGAATTCTGAAAGCCAAGATAAGATGGCCTGGGTTGCTCTGTGTTTGGGAAGTTCTCCCCTAAGGCCCTACTCCACAGGTTTGGAGATTCAAAAATTGATTGCAGGGGCCAGCCCCAGGGCCTAATGGTCAAGTTCACGCACTCAACTTTGGAGGTCCAGGGTTTGCTGGTTTGGATCTTGGGCACAGACCTACACGCTTCTCATCAGGCTGTGCTGGGGTGGCATCCCACATAGAAGAACTAGAATGACTTACAACCAGGATATACAACTAGGCACTGGGGTTTTGGGGAGATGAAAAAAAAGGAAGATTGGCAACAGAGGTCAGCTCATGACCAATCTTCCTTAAAAAAAAAAAAAAAAAAGAACCTGGTCAGTTTGTTACTGATGCTATAATTCTGGGCAGAGAGCTTATGAAGAGAAGAGAGAATCATTGCTTGGCCATTACGTGAAGTGTGTCTGAATTCCCCAGGTAGTACATTCTGCATTTCAATTTTCCATATGGACAAGAAGGAAGTGTTCAAAGATTCTCATAGTAACCCATTTCCTCTCTACCATAATCAAAGGTATTAAAAGTTGACAAGACACAGTTTCCAGGTAATTCACGGTTTTCAAATTTTGAAAGTTCTCAAAAAATTGGCTAATAAATAATAATAATAATGTCTTTTGAAATGATGGGTCAGAGCTAAAACTTGTCTTATTTGATTATTTCTCAGAAATAAGTTTAAAATTAATGTAAAAACTTTTAACTATGAAAAAAGTATTTATTCTCAACATTAGAACGTTTGTTTCCTCCAAATATCTGTTACTGCTACGACAGAATAAAGCATAAAGAGACAAGAAAAATGAAGTCCTCACATTTTTAAATTGCCAGATTCAGGATTACTTTTGCAATAGCAGAAAATTTAATAGCTCTGATAGCAATTCAATTCTTCCTGATTCTCCAGCCAAAACCCTTGGAGTCTTCCCTGCCTTCTCTCTTTTTTCTGCCCCACCCATTTTGTGGAGCCTACCTTCAAAATATATCCAGAATTCCATAGTTTCTCAACTACCTCCTCTGCCAACACCAAGTCCATCCAGGGTCATCTTTTGCCCTAGATTATGATGGAGTCTTATTACCTGGTCTCCTTGCTTCTGCCTGAAGTTCTTATTCAACACAGCAAAAGGAGTGATGTTCTGTGACGTCAGCCAGATCATGGACTCCTCTATCCGCTCCAGTAGCTTCCTTCAACTCCCATGAGGCCAGGGCTTCTCGAAGTACAGTGAGAATCAGAATCTACTGGAGGGCTGGTTTTAAGGCTGAACCCTGCCCCCAGAGGCTCTGATCCTGTGGGTCTGGAGTGGGGCTTGGAAATTCATATTTTGACAAGTTCCCAGGTGAGGAATGATCATCCCAGGTGATGCTTCTGCTGCTAATCCGGGGACCACACTTTGAAAGTCTTTACCATGACCTGTAGTGTCTTACTTGATGGATACCATTGCCTCTTCAGTCTCATTGCCTGCTGGATTCCCCATTACACATCTGCTGTGACCACATCACCATCCCATTCCTGCCTCAGGGCCTTTGCTTTCGCTCTTCCCGTGCCTGGGCTGCTCTTCCTCCAGGTGTCCACATGGCCAGTTTCCAGAGATCCATCAGGTCTTCCTCAAATGCTTCCTCAGGAAGGCCTTCCCTGGTCCCCCCAAACAAAAGCTCAGATCTCTTCCCATCTCACATGCTCCCGAAATTTCCTATTTCTGCTTTACTTTTCTTCTTTGGCGTTTATTATTTTCTGACATACTGGATAATTTACTTATTTATCTTGTATATTTTATGCCTCTATTAGAAAATAAACTCCCTGGGTGTTTTTCATGGCTGTTTCTCCAATGCCTACAATATTGCTTGACATACAGTAAGCACTCAATCTTTGTTGCTTGAATAACAAACGAGTGAGAAAGTCAGGAGAACACATTGGACGAAAACTGACACATCCAGGTGACGTTGCCCTTGTGGCCGTAAGGAAACTAATGTTAATTTCTGACTCGCTCTTGGTAGCATAACAAGTTGTTTCTAGAATTGGTGACAATGTTATACTGCAAGGTCAACACAAGCTTAACTAGTTAATCTTGTAAATACGGATGCTCATTATTTAGATTATCAGCTCAGAAAAAAGGAATGAAGGAATAATATACATTTGCCTATTTAATATATTCTAGATACTATGCTAAGTGCTTTATTTATATGATTTCATCCATTCCTCATAACTGCCCCATGCAGTGTTTTATTTATTAGTATTTTGGAGATAAAGAAACAAGACTTACACACTTCAAGCAGCTTTCCCAAGGTTAAACAATCAACCAGTGACTGTCAAATACTCTGACCCAGGTCTCCCACTCTGCAAAGCCTACAATTTTGCCACTAAACTGTACTTCAGCCTGATAATATGAGCGCATTTTCCTGATGTGACTGGCATCACTAAAATGATGCTCTAGGAAAAAGAAAAGGCAATGGGATGGATAGAGGTCCAGAAATGATCATTTTGTGATCATTTTAAAGGGAACTGCTCTGTTTATCCCAGGAAAGAGAAGACGCTGGCAACATATAGCTTTAGATACTTGAAGAGTTTCCATGTGGAAAATGGAAAATAAGTCTGGTTAGTTGCAGGATGAAAAATTAACAAAAGACACCTATTGTGGAATAGAAAATGGACAGTCTTGGAAAGACTATTTTGGTGATTTGTCTGTTCAGTAACAAAATAAGTGGTTATGTTTTATACTAATATTGAGCCCCCCTTCCCTGGAAATATTGAAATAGAGGCGAGGTGAGCATAGCACAAGCACATTTTAATCCAATTCATTTATTGGGATGATAGATGGTTATAAAGTCTTCTCCGACTCAGATGGTCTTTGAGTCCAGAGAAATCTTTGGGTTCTGTGAGTAAAATGTGACTCATCAGTGCAGCCCGTCAACACTCGATTTAGTGGAAATTAAATTCATTTGATTTTTTTAATTACATTGCATACTACTGCTCAGTTAATCTCCTAATTCACAAAGCAACAAAGCAAAACAAGACCAAAAAAAAAGCCAAAGCCACTGGACGAAAATGGCCTCAGGTTTCCTTCTCCCTCTGCTCACGTTTGATCTACGTCTGTATCCTCACATGTTGCTTCCCCTTCCATCTTCTCCTTGTGTGAAGGTTGTCCCTCCTTGGATCTGGGGCAAGATGCTGCTATTCTGATCTGACTTTCCTGCCTCCTCCAGTGGGTCTTGCCTCTGTCTGCATCTTCATCCTCTCCTCTTTATTCGTTCTTCCTTCAGCATGTTGACTGTTCAAGTGTGTACCAACTCAGATTCTTCTGAACCACACGTCTTTTGCATTTCTCTAAATATTTCTTTTTGTCTTTTTTAGGGTCAAGCTCTTGTAAGAAAAATCTAGAGTTTGTCTACACTTCCTTCACCCCCAATGCATTCCCAGCTGCAGTGAAATACAGTTTCCGCCACTACCGCTGTTCTAAGTACAGTTACCTTGACCTCCTGGGTAATGCTGTATATCCCTGATTCAGATCGCCCAAGACCACCCACACATTCAGAAACTCACTAGAGAGACTCCCAGGAGTAAGCACTTCACTGTACTCACTGTAGCGTCTACTGCAGCGACAGAGCCGGATCTACAGGCGGATCAGGAAGGGGAAAAGACACAGGTGGTCTGGAGGAATCCAAGCTCAGGCTGCCCGTGTTCTCCCCTTCCCAAAAGAGGTCACCTAGAGTACCATCTCTCCAGCATGATACTGCAGCCACGTGTGTGCAGCACAAATCGCTAGAGAGGCCCACTTGAGCCTCAGAGTTTAGGCACTTTGCTGAGGGTTTGCTGGTCATGCAGGCCTAGCAACTTTCTGCCCAACAACTACCCAGATTCCAGGTTCCCAGAAGGAAGCAGGTGCACACCATCCACACATTGTTTGTGTAGAAACAGTCTCGGCAGAGCAAAACCACCTTATCAGAGAATGCTTCAGAAGCCAGCTTCCCAGATGCCAGCAAAGGGCCAGGGTTTCTGCAGACAGAAACCGGTGTTAGCTCCTTCTTGCACAACTCCCATAACTCCAAATGCTCTCCCTTATGTGAGGAATCCATACCACTTGTCTCTCAGATATGCCGTTAGCTGAACTTAATGTCTACATGACTACTAAGCATGACCATTAAAACGTCCCGCAAAAAACCCAAGTCTGACTCATGTATATCCAAATTTTTCATCTTTGCACTGAACTCTTCCAGATGTTCTCCTGGTACTCGCTGCCTCGACAGACAGCATCACCATCCCCCCAGTTTCCACAGCAAGAAAGCTGGTAGACATCCTGGACTGCTCCGTCTCCCACCTCTGACGCAACCAGGTCATCTCTGATCACATAGATTCTACCTTAATTTCCATGTAATCTGACCCCTTGTCTTCATCTTCAATGCCACTGCCTTCGTTTATATTCTGTGTTCTCCCTATCATCGTTGCTTACCTAGTTACTCTGATTGCCCTCTAAATGTTCTGCCTGACTCCAGTCCAGACCCCTGCAAATTCATTCTCATTAACAGTCAGATCTCGGGCCAGCTACTTGGCCTTCTGGATCTCGTGTTTCATATATGTAGAGTGAGAATGCTAATAGTCCTGTCCTTATAAGATTGTTATGCAGAGTAATTGAGTTAGTAAATATAAAATGCTTAGCACTTGGTAAATGTAAACAAACATGGGAATTAATTATTAATATTGTATTGTTACCATAATATTTTAAAAATTAAAGTATTTAAAAAGACAAGTATGATCTTGTCACATCGTTGACTATTACCAATGGCTCAGAAAGGCCTGCAGGGAACAGCAGAACTCTTTACCTTGACATCTCTTGTCTCCTTCTTCCGCACCTGCACTCAGCTTCCATCACAGTGAGCCACTTGAGAAGCTTCGCAGAGGCCACACTTTCCCTTTTCTCTCTTAAACTTTCTATATGCTGGTCCTTTCATCTGAAGTTCTCTTACCCTATTCACCTCCTGCCTCGATCCCTTTTCTCTCAATAACTCCTTATCCAGAAAGAGTAAAGCTGAAGCATCATGGTCCAGGAAGGTTTGCCTCATCTCCGCAGGCTGGATGACGTGCCCATTATATGTACTCCCATGACAACCTACAACTACGCCTACACATGCATGCACACTATTGCAGTTACCTGCTCAGTTGTCTATATGCACAGTTAAACCTGAGGTTTTGAGGATAGGAGCTGTCCCTGATTGATCCTTGTGTCTCCCCTCATTCCGGGTTCTGGTACAAGAAAAATGTTTGATAAATGTTTTCTGAACCAATAAGATCAAGTGAGTGGCTATAACTGCAGAAACAGCTTCAGAGTTTAGTAGAACATTGTGACTTACGTTAGAAGAACCTAAAGTAGAGATTAAACGTGTTTTATAGGCTCTTTAGCTCTGCTTTTCTAAATGGCTGGGTCTTGGTTTTAGTTCTATAGAAAATTTAAATAGGCCAGGCTAAGTCAAATGAAGAAACTCTTTTCTTGAGCAAGATTTTCACAAAGAGCTTAGAGTGGTCTGCTTTTTCTGCTTCCTTCCCAAAGCCCTAAACCATTTTAGTACCCACATCAGCATGGGCACCAAACACCACCTTACCTGCCTGTGCCAGGAGCAGTGAAGGTAGCGTTTGCATATATTTTAGGCAACAGCAGTGACTCCAAGAACGATTTCCCGTGGGAGGAAGAAAGCCCATCTGGAGAAAGACAGCGTGAGTAAGTTAGCCCTGTCTCCGTCATCATCCTAGGGTGGAAAGAAAGACAGGGTTTCTTCCCTTGTGTGAGACCTGTGGACACTTTAGAAAGTTCCCGTAAGAGTCATGGCATTTAAGAAATACAATACCTGCCATGTGTGGCTTTCCATTCTGACATAAGCAGGAAAGGAGTAGAGACGATCTTTGAATAAGCTGTCTTACAGGCAACAAACTTTATTTTGTAGACCACACAATAGATCAGGCCAGTTAAAAATTAATTTGAAATCTCACAACAAGTAAGAGTCCTGCTTCTGATCCAATTCACCATCCCTAGAGCCCGTGTTCTTCACTGAGTTGCCCACCAGCGCCCCTGGTGGCCGGGTGTGGCGACTGGTGAGCGCCCCATTCAGATCCCCTTTCAGTGAAGACTCCGGCCCTCATCCCCCAGCTGCAAGGAGCCTTGGCTGCTGGTGACTCAGTACCAGTTCTTTCTGTAAATTGTCCTCAGATGAAGGAAGCTGCCTCGCCCTGATGGCGCTTGGCTGAGACCCGCCCACATCCACTGAGTGGTCAAGGAGTCATTACAAAGACCTAGGCCCTGTTTTTAATTTGAGACAACTCGGAACAAACATCTCAGCTCAGAGCTCCCAGTGCAATAGGCTGGAGCTTAATTTGTAGTAGAATGTCTTCTGAATAATAATGTTTTTCTCACTCACTTACAGCTGCTGTCCCTTGAGTGTACTTTCACTGCACTGACCAAAGACAGGCTACTTTCCCTACGTAATGTAACATCCCAGAGATCTAAATTCCGTGGAGGACACTTAAGGAAATGATGGAACGGAAGCTTCTGCAGTTTTTATTGATAGCTATTCCATCTTTATCTAGCAAATCAGGTAACAGAGATGAATAAGTAATTGAACCGAAATGACTTGCACTTTGGAATGTAGGATGATGAGAAAACAACTTAATCTTTGGTGAATAAAATAGCATATCACATCTAACAATTCCAAGGAAAGAAATATAACAAAGCTGATTTGTTTAAGTTGCTAATATGTAATACATTGCCTTTTGTATTACATTTTGTCGTGTAGGTAAACCACTCGTTTGATAAGTTATTAAAAATCACAGTCACTACTGAAATTTTATGATTTGTTTTCCCTCCCAGACACTCCATTAATCATCTTGCATTTTCCTTGGTTTATCCTCTTGTTCTTCCCAATGTATTCGTGAACTTTTAATCATAGAGATCAGAGACTTTTAGAACTGGAAGAGTTCTCGAAATCTGTTTTCCCTAAACACTTCACTTTGTGAAAGAGAAGAGAGGTCGAGAGATGGTGAAGCCTTGCGTGATCTGACTCTCGCCTTCCTTCCTTCCCTGTACCCATTATGATCCAGCTTCACCGGCTGCTGGACCTGCCAAGCATTTCCCCATTGCCCTGTCTCTACCTGGGATACTGACCTCACAGAGGTGGTCACTGCCGCCCAACCAAGAGCCACTTAGTCATTTGTTATTTCATCAACCTGTTTTAATTCTGAGGTTTCTCTTATGTGTGCATTTCTTTCTTTGTTTCTGTAGTGTCTGCTGCCTCGCTGTGTGCCTGTCATAGAGTAGGGGAGCAAATATTTGTGCAATGAGTGAATGAGTGAATGTAATCGAGGGATTAGCCCAAAGCCCCATACCTGGTTCCTGTAAGAGCTGGACTCTATCACCCAAAGCTCTTAATTCCCAGCTCAGTTTTGACTCCTACAGCATGTTACATGGAGAGAATTCACTCCTATTTATGAAACATCGCTATGCTCAAGGCATTTTGCTAGTCATCCTGGGGATTCAGATATTAAGGTTTTGTCTCGGCCGTGTCCATAGACTTTTGTGCACTGAAATCCTTTTTGCTTTTTAGCTCATTGGAATCTGTCCTGTTTCCTTTACTCTTTCCTGAAGTTTATCCCTGTCTCCTTTTTTGTTTCACTTCACTTCATTAATGAAAATGGCTGTTTCATCTTTGTACAACATATGCTCATCTTGTCCCTGTAGAAGTACCTTCAGGTCTTAAACCCCAGATACTTCACGCTGAAACGTTAAGTGTGGACCAGTGAGTCTATTTACAGATATCTTACTGCTCCTATTCTTCTTCCTCTCGTTTTAGCTAACTGCTCATATGGAAAAGGCTACGTTTAAACTGACCCTCCACAAGAGAATTAGGTGAATATAACAAAACTTCCATATGTCACAAAACTCAAAAGCTACAAGGCAGAAACTTAATCAGTTCTCAGCCCAGGTTCATAAATGACAAACATAAATGTGAAAATGGCAAAAACATAGAGCTCTATCTCTCTAGCTCATTGTTCTCACTCAAAAATTAAACCTACCAATGTGGAAATGCCAAAAGCCCATTGAACCATCTCCAAGTTAATAACATTCTGTATGAATCCATTTGGATTTTTCCTCAATCTGGCACATTTAATATCGTTTCAAACCCCGTCGGTTTGATTATAAATGAAATGCAGTGGCATTTCCAGGGTGCAAACTCCACAAAATGGATGCAATTACCAAATTTGTAAAAGATGTTTCAGCATGAAATAACTTGCCTTTGCCTGCCATAATATTGCAAGTGGATTTAAAGTAAGAGAGATGATTTTCGTGTCCTTGAGCCCATGCATCCCTCCTTTAACTTTCAAGGTGTTTGTTTTAGGTTTCTGCAGCCTGGAATGTGTCAAATGACCACGGATGGAAAGTATAAAAGTGGTTCATCGTGTCTTATACGTGTGAAATTTTGAGAGTGTAAATAGTTTAACTTGAGCAGCATTTCCAAATTATGTCCTGTCCTGTGTAACACTATTTCTATGAGATATTTGTAGATATTCCGTGAGAAAAAAAAAAAAAAAAAAGCTTCTTTAGAGTCATAAGTTCAGGAGATGATGCCCACATTTCCCTCTTGAAAATCCACCCTGAACTGTAGTGTGCTAAGGGCTTTGGGAATTTCCACAGGCAAGAAACTCTTGCTGAGAGATCTAAGATACTTTGACTGATTTTTTTTTTTAATTGGCTTCTTTTAATTGAACTCATAGAAACAGAGAGTAGAAATGTGGCTATCAGCATCTAGGGAGTGGGGGAAAATAGGAAGAGGTTGGTACAAGGGTACAAAGTTTTTTTCAGCTATAAGATGAATAAGATCTGAAAACCTAATGTAAAACACAGTGACTATAGTTGAGAACACTGTATTGTATAATTGAAATTTGCTAAGAGAGTAGAACTTACATGTTCTCAACAAAAAAGAGGTAACTATGTGAGTGTTAATTGACCTGACGGGGCAATCCCTTCACAATACATGCATGTATCAAATCATCACATTGTCCACTTCAAACGTCCTAGTCTTATTTATCAGTTATACCTCAATAAAGCTGGAAAAAATCAGAACCTTTTAATTCTTATGAATCAGATACAGTCAAGAAAATAGAAGCCACCCTAAGTATTTCACTTAAAGGAGTGTGTTGCAGAGACAATTTTGCACATGTGAGAGAAAAGCTAAGCCTAAGGTGGGACAGCGAGGCAGCCCAGGAGCAAGCACCACCAGAAAGCTGCTGTCCCCTGCAGGAAGGGCGGCGTCACAAGAGCCAGGACCAGGGAGGGAGTGCCTGTCCTGTGGAAGCCGGCAACTGCAGGAAAGTTCCAGTCGATGCTGGAAATGGAACTCTGGCAGAGATGGGGGTCTGGAAATACCCTGGCCTCTCCCTTCCTAGCGCCTCCCAGTCCTCACCAGACCTCCCATTGGTCCATCATGGCCAGACGCCTGTTGGCAAATGTTTCTGGGAAATGTGGCTCCTTGTGATACTGAGCAGATTTTGAGAAAGATAGTGGGTGACTCTGGAAGAAAACAGGCAAAGGACCAGCACAGGGAGTTAGTGTTTTATGGAACCCAGCCTAAAAATACTGAGGTTGTTTTAATCATCAGCTGGTAATGTAATCAATTTTCCAATAAGATGTTTAATGATTAAAATTCTATTGAGTAACTTTCATAAGCAAGACCCATTCAGTTTTCCAATTTTTAGATATATGTTTAGATGTATGTATATTGGCCAGTGTTTGCCAAAGAAATATACCAGTTGGGTATCTATATATCTGTCTCTATCTATCTATATATCCTATCTAGAGAATGAGATTTACTGTAAGGAAATGTCTCATATGATTAGGAAGCTGAGAAGTCCCGTGATCTGCTGCCTGTCTGCTGGGGATCCAGGATCTCCAAGCTGTGTGTAGTTCCAAGGCCTGACAGCTGGAGAGCTGATGGTGTCAACTCCAGCCTGAATCTGAAGGTGTGAAAACCAGGAGTTCTGAAGAAAGGGGAACATGGATTTTCCAGCTCAAATAGTTAGGTAGAGAGTGAATTCTACCTTCTTCCACATTTTTGTTCTATTCAGACCTCAATGAATGGGATAATGCCCCCCTACATTGGAGAGGTCAATCTACTCTACTCAGTTCACCAATTAAGTGCTAATCTCTGCTGGAAACTTCCTCACAGAAACACCCAGAAATAGTGTTTAACCAGATACCTGGGCATCCTGTGGCTTAGTCAAGCTGACATATAAAATTAGCCACCACAGTATGGCATTAGTTACACATTTTAAGAAAGCTAATGGATACCCCTAAAGTTAGGACAAGACTTATCAGAATCAACCAAAACAGAATGATGTTTATTTGTGTGCCATTTTGGAAAACTTTCTGGCTAACCAAAATGGGAAGTTATCTTTGGGATGCCATTGTACGAAGCTCAGTTATCTGATAACAGAGTGATGCTGGATTGAGCAGTGGTTGTCTTCAAGAGTCCCTCTCCAACTTCTCCTCTAGCAGGTGCAATTCCTGCCTTGGCAGATCACAGCCAGATGGGCAATTATGTCTGCCTGGTTCAAGTATGTCTGATTTACAATACCTGAAATTGCACGGTAATTTAGACTAATGGTAGCAACACAAAGAATTAGATGAGCGGACCTGAACAATATTATTCATAAATTGTATACAGGTTACTTAACAAGCATCTTAGACACCTGGAGCCATCAGCAATATAGGGGCCATCTGTGTGGTCTTGTTTACATTCCGGTCTCTTCTCACCATGGATTTGTAAACACCTCTCAGTCTTCTGTCATCTTGGGTATCTTTCCTCCTCAGTTTCACCTAACCACTGACATTTAGTGAAAGCTTACTATGTGCCAGGCCCTAGACATTCCATAACTTTTATACATTTAGTCCTTTTCAAAGCCCTTGAGGTAATAATTACTCCTTTTTTACAGATGAAGAAAATAAGGCTCAAAGCAGTTGTGTCACAGCACAATAATAAATAGTATATTTTAACACGTGCCCCCTTTATGCCATGTTAAATGTTAAGTCACTGCAGGGGCGCTCAGAAATCCTCTTGTATCACTGGTATGTTACTGCTCTTCCTCCATTTCCTCACTGAAGAAGTAATTGTTAAGGGCCCACCCTGTGCTGGACTTGCTGACCTTCCGATGACTTTCGTTTTCATGAAGGTTTTGTTTCTCTTTACTATATGCTTTGAACTTTTTTTAAGGCTTTATTGTTTTTGGAACAGTTTAGGTTCACAGCCAAATTGAGAGGAAGGTACAGAGATTACCATATACTCTTTGCCTCTACATGTGCATCGCCTGCCCGTTATCAACATTCCCCACCACAACCGATGAGCCTACATTGACACATCATAATCAATAGTCTACATTAAGGTCCACTTTTAGGGTGCATTCAGACAAATGTGTAAAAACACACATCCATCATTAGAGTCTCATGCAGAGTAATTTCAGTGCCTCTTTCTAAGTTTCAAGGCTGCTCGATAAATACCATCGCTGGTCCCATCTTTCTTGTTTGGATATTTTTGACCAACATGGCTAGACTGGCTATATAATTAAAGTGGTACTTAGCGATCACTGAAGTCTCATAGCCGGTAGTACTTAAGCTGATGACTTCATCTTTCAAATTTCTCTGACTCCCAGTGGCTGCACTGATTGTGTCCATATGTGATGTCTAACGCTAATGGAACACTTATGAGCTAAGTTGTGTTCTAGGCACTTTTTATGTATTATCTGATTTAATACTCCCAACAAGGGTCTGATGTAGATATTATTACTTCCATCTTAGAATGAGGAAAGGGAAGTAATCTTGTTACTGGTATGTAATAAAGTTTCTATTTGCTCAGTTTAAAAACCTTGGAGTCAACCTTAAGTCCTCTCTCTCATTCTCACATCTGATTTAATAGTAGATCCCACTGGTGCTACTTTCAAAATATATCCACAATCCAAATACTGCTCACCACCTTCATTCCTTCCTCTGTGTTCCCAACTGCTATTAGCTCTTTCTGGATTATTAAAATAGTCTCCTAGCCAGTATTTTTGCTTCTACTCTCTCCCCTTGCCTCTCCCCTCAATCCATACCATCTGCCCAACTCTTCACTCTAAGTATAGAAAGTGATCTTTAAAAAGTTTAGGTCAGATCATGTCATTTCTCTGTTCAGATTCCGCGATGCTTCCGAGGCTCTCCATCTCATTCAGAGTAAAAGCCACAGTCCTGGCAATGGCCTACGCTGTGGTTGTGATTTGTCTCCATGTTACTATGTGGCTTCCATTCCTCCTCCCACTACCCCTGCTCTCTCCTCTGTAGCTGCCGGCTTCCTAGCTGTTCTCTGAACTCACCAAACATAGTCAGAGCCTTTGAACTTGCTGTTCCTTCTGCATCTTATGAAGTTGTCTGGAGTGCCATGTAATAGTTTGTTGACAGTGATTAATTTTGGTGGTGGAGGGCAGTAGAAACAGAGATTTTAATCTTAATTTATATAATTACAAATTTGAAACAGCTGTATTTATTGGTGATTCAAATTATTTTGTTTTTTTATATTTTATATTTTTACAATATAGGAAAACTATAAAAGAATAATTTTGTGTATGACATTAGCAGGTCATAAACATATGAAAGTTTATATAGATGCAAATGAGTACCCCCAAAAAATGTAAAATGTACAAACATCACAAAGGCAGCATGTGTCTTATTAAACTGCTGAATGAACTGTGCATGCAGTGTATGATCGAAATGTACATGACAGTGGCTGTTAACTTTGACTGCACAGAAGCACCTAGGGCAAATTTAAAAATCTCAATACCCAGACTATGCCCCAGACAGACTAAATATGCATCTCTGGGAGTGAGGCTAGGTGCCAGTGTCCTTGTAAGGTTGAAACTATATTCAGTCAAGGCTCAGGACCACTGATGTAAGAGGAGAAGCTAGAGATGTGGTGACTGTGGATGGAAAGGAGGAACTGAACTAAGGCGTAAATGATGATGAGAATTTAGTGCTGAAAAACACAAAGAAGAGAGTGGGGAAATAAATTCTGAGGCAAAAAGCAAAAGATTTGTTCTGGGCCTCATGGGATGACCCATTTCATTACACTGCGTAGCTTGTGTAAGAGAGAGACCCAGAGAGCGAGACTGTGAAACATGTTGAATGCCAAAATAAGGAGTCCCCAAATCAACATATGGATAACTAAGGAGTAGTTTGATTGCACTGACTTCTGGTGGGTAGTATAGGATGTAAGAGTGGAGGAAATGCATCCAAGAGATAAAATAGGAATCTATTACAGTTGTCCTAACGTGGAATAGTAAAGGTTTGAATGAGAGAGAGCAGAGAAAGTCAGAATGAATGATTGTGCAATTACTAAACCAAGGAGAAAATGGCAAATCTCCACTTTACTCCCAGCTATGCAGACAATTTAAGAACAACTCGCAGATAAATATCTCATTTGCAAGGCAAGCTCTTTGCATCTCCGTCTTAAAAGCTGTACGGGCCCACTTAGAGTCGACATCACAGTACATCACCCAGGGAAATGAAGATTTTGCAATTAAACAGTGGGTAATCCAACTAGTTAATTCAGGACAAGAGCTCCACAGAGAAAGTGCCCTGTACTCTGTGCTTACTAAGTATTTGTAACTTCTTCTCGTAAAACTTTATCAACACATCCCTTAACTTCCGACCTAAGTATTTTCTCCGCTATAAATGAGAATGGATATATTTCTGTTATCAGTGATGTGTTGGTTGTGGAAGAGGAGGAGGAAGTGACATATAAAGTACAGAGAATCCTGGGGGTACATGAAAATGTTCGTAAGATTAAGATTTATAAAAATCTTTATTTATTGGCTGTTAAACTTCGCATTTCTGATGTCCTATTACAACTATTTACATTATAAGAAGTATTGGGGGCTTGTTTTTGTTGAAGAGTTGACATTCTCTTAGGTTAGATAAGAAAGTGAACACATACAATGTCTTTAAAATATTGCAGAGCGTGGAATGAGAAGGCAAATAACGTTGAGTAGCTCTGAGTTAGTTACTTTACATACATTTCCTTAGGGTGTTCCAAAACATAAAACTCTAAAGGAGCTCTGATTATTCCCGCTTTACAGATGAAGAGATGGAATTTGACAAACATGAGATAAGTCAGTCAAGTGTTCAAGAAGTGCCCGTACTGAATTTAAACTCAAGGTATCAAACACTAGATCTGTACTGTACTGATTTCTTACGATTAATATTTAAATATTAGAAACAGACATTATTCTTTGAATCTTGAAGGACAAATGGAATAAATTATAGTTAGCATATGTGTCAGTTACCTTAATATGACCCAACAGGAGACTTTTGTGTTCGTATTCTAAGTAAGCCTTTTAGCTTTTTTTTTTTGTGAGGAAGATTGGCCCTGAGGTAACATCTGTGCCAATCTTCCTCTACTTTATGTGGGATGCCACCACAGTATGGCTTGACGAGCGATGCTAGATCTGCACCTGGGATCTGAATCCTGGAACCCCAGGCCACCGAAGCGGAGTGAATGAACTTAACCACTCCACCACTGGGACATCTCCAAGCCTTTTAGGTTTTAAAGACAGCATAATACATAAAAAGAAATAGGGTTCACAGAAATTCAGAGGTGATGGTCCATTTCCATTGTGCCTGTGCCTACACGGTGCAGTTTATTAGATTATGTCTATATAACGTATCATGGAAGCACAGGAAGGACAATATCTTGGTAATTTCTGAAGATGGTAGGAAAAATAAGATGTTTTCCCCTTAATAGGAAACTTGTGATCATGCAACTTTGCTCTGAAATGGGCTTGGAAACAATGTTCAGATGGTTTGAATAAGCTTCATATTTCAGTGTATTACACTTCACTAAATAAAAGTATTTTTTATTCCTATGAAGAATGTAAATGAACGGGTATTTGAGAAGTGAAGTTGCTGAGTGAGGATGGCACTCCTTTCGCTATGGTTGTTGCCATGATGGAGAGCAGCTGGGAGTTGAAGCAGGAGGAGCAGAGCTCCAGAAGCTGCTCGGAGATAAACTTGCTGTCTGACCTTGAGCAGTAATTCAGCTTTCCATGCCTCAGTTTACTAATCTGAAAAACCAGGGATTTAGACTTTATGATCCTCACCTCTCTACCCAGGTCTATAAATCTATGCAATTTTCCCTGGTCATATGAACACTGTCCCTCTTTCTAAGCCCTACCAGCATTAGGAATAAGCTGGCGTTCCAGCTGGCTGCCACAGAGGCTTGGGCAGTAAATGGAAAGAATCATAAAAAAGGATTAATTTTCAGGTCTGAATTTTCATCATGGCATTTGTTTGAGACCATCTTATATGAATAGAATGAAGCTACAGCGTTCGAATATGGCCTAAGATGTTTGGATCACAACCACCAACGTTTAAAAATGTCTTCCTCATTAAAAAAACACTAAACCAAAAGTAGCTTTCAAGTTTAATTTAATTGGGTTTAATAGTGAAACATTTGATAACATTGCCAAATGATGATATAAAAATAAGCAAACTTATCTTTTCACATATATGTTCCCTCTGTGTAAAGTGATGGAGATTTCTCAACCAAATGCCATGCATAATTACTCACTATGGGCAGTCTCCCAATTTTTGCTACTTCATGTTTTGCCAGACCAGTTATTGGACTGTGGTTAATAAGGACCTCAATTCCTACCACTTTTATTTTCTTATTCAGTGGTATCAACTAATATCTGAACAGATAAATTGAGCAGGTTGTGTGGTTAAGATTTCCTATCAGTACGGTGCCATGAAAAACTGTCCCCACAATGCTTTGTCCTTGAAATTGTAATTTATATGCTAATTATTTCATGTAGTTAACATATTTAAGCATATGTTGGACAAATATGGGAAAATGCAAGACTTTGTAAGCATGTCTTGGTATTTAAGTTTGAGGCAAAATAAAAAATGAAAGATACTGTTTTTCTTATATATTAAATTGGCAAAAATTCAAAAGCCTGAAAATATAATCTGTTGGTATGGCTGCAGGGAAATCGCCAAGCTTAAACATTGCTGGCGTGAGTTCCAAGTATTACACCACTAAAGGAGGGGGATTTAGAAATATCCCCCAAACTTGCCTATGCACTTCCTTTTTGACTCAGCAAGCACACTTCTGGGAATCCACCCTGAAGGTATTCCTCCATAAAAGCAAAATCGACACGTTCAAAGTTTGAATTGTGGCATTTGTTGTAGCAAAATATTGGAAACAGTCCAAAGGTCTACCAGTAAGAGGGTGAGTGAATGCTGTATAGAATGTCCACACAGATGCTTTCTATGTAGGAAAAAAACCAAGAACTGATTTCAAGTTATTTGTAGTTAAGTAAAAAAAAGACTATATAGTATACTACCCTTAATGTAAGAAAGAACATCTCTCTCTCTCCATCCATCATCCATCTCTCTCCATCCGTCATCCATCTCTCTCTCTATCTGTTTATCCATCTCTCTCTCTCTCTATTTATCTATCTCGCTATCTATCATCTTTTTGCTTATTTTTCAAGTAAAATTCAAGATGGGTCACCCAGAAAGGAAGGGTCAACCAGAAATTAATGAAAAAGTCACCTCTAGGGGATAATAGAATGGGAAGGAGACAATAGGGATGGAAGCAATAATTTGCCATATAATTTATTGTTTAAAATATAGACATAAAATAGGATGTTAAAAATAAAATCCCCAAACTTGAAAAGCTTCAGAAACATCAACTTATTTATGTAGCAAATTGATATTACATGCACATAGAGAAAAAATATTTACATAACTCTTGAGTAATATTCTGACTGTATATCCATGGTGGGATATATTTGAAGATTAGAAAGAAGTGCAAAAAGATCTTGAACTTTTAATTAGCATGTTTATTTTTCATAGAATTTGGTATTGTTATTTTGAAACTATTCTGTGTTTACTGTAGATAAATAAAATAGGTAAATAGATTAGTACTGTGAGAAGTGAGATTTTTCAGTTTAAGAGCAAAACATATTGGAGTATATGAGTGAAGTATTTTAATATGTATATAACTTTCTTTCAGACTGTTCTGAAAGAGAGAAGTTAATGGCAAAATCCTCATAATTGTTAATTCAGGTTAAAGGTACATGGATTTTCATTGTATTGTGCTTTTCACTTTTTTGTGTATTTGAAATTTTTATAACACAATGTTGGGAGAAATAAAAAGTAAAAAATGTCTGAAGATAACTTTCTTGATTTGGACATATCCTAACTAGGCCACAGATTGGCATAAACTTGGTGTCTTAGGTAAATACACTTTTTAAAAAGTGAAATATTCCATAAGAATTATGTGTCTTTTGGTGTCAGCCTAGTGGCACAGCAGTTAATTTCGCACATTCCGCTTCGGCAGCCTGGGGTTCACTGGTTCGGATCCTGGGTACAGACCTACACACCACTTGTCAAGCCATGCTGTGGTAGGCATCCCACATATAAAGTAGAGGAAGATGGGCACAGATGTTAGCTCAGGGCCAGTCTTCCTCAAAAAAAAAAAAAAAAGAAAGAAAGAAAAGAATTATGTGTCTTTTGTGAAAGGAGGAAGGCAGATGTGTGTTTTAAGAACTTATCACAGCAAGTTACTCTGAAACTGTAGTGATCATGCCAACATAGACATGTTAAAATAAGCCAAGCATTTCTAGATATATGCAGGTAAATCCATATAATTTGAATAACCTATTTTTCCCTGCTCCTTCAGAAGATTTGGAATGTATAAATTTTCCTATAAACAGGTATAGGTGCCATATTTCATTTGAAATTTTTAATTTGCAGAAATCATATACATCTTGTGTTAATGCCATATTTGCATAGATACCCAGTTGAAAATAATTTTCTGTTCTTATTTTTATAAATTGCCAATTATTTGATTCTCTTATTAAATATAATAACTGTAAATAAAACTTTTGAGGGTATAATCTACATAAATAATATCCACTGGAGATTAGCCAATTAGAACATCCTTTTCTCACAATATTGCACTGAATAAAGCTGTTTGCTTAACTAGTGATGCTGCCATCGTTGGGGATTTAACGTGACATCACTAGAACATTTGTGAATCTGGCAACGTGATACTGTGTTTTTGCTTTGCTCACGTCTGTTGGGAGACAGTTCTCCGTGGATCTCTCACATTTCTGCACATCTTGAAGCAAGTAATTAACTGCCCTTTGTAACAGTCTTTCAAGGAATTTGGAACAGCAAACAGCCCTGATATATAGAAATAGTGTCTCCCTCTGGAGCAAAAGCAGGCAGCTTTCTGTGCAGCAGATTAAAGAGACTGTCTCCTCCAGAGCAAAGGCCACAGGCCTGCTGTCCACTCGCAAGCACTCGAGCTCCCCAGGCTGAGCTCCCCTCCTGCACTGAGGCTGCTGCACTCACGTGGCCTCGCTCACACTGCCCTGTGGGATGGGCGGCAGGGGACGCCACACGGACATGCTGCCTGCTTCGCCAGGAGCATCAAGGCCTTTGATTCTGACCCAGGTGTCTTGTGTCTGTTTTAAATATCGATGAAATGGGCAGCATCCATGAAACCTGTTTGCTTGCAAGTAGGGAAAAATCTTGGATCTCTCATGGTTCCCGACAGTGTCCTGAAGGCTGACTCAATTTACAGAATTTTGAAAAACTCTCTTTAACAATATCATCTAATAAAGATAGTTAAACACACACATACACACATTTAAGTGAGAAGAAAAATACCAATATAACACAATACATACAGTCACTGGTAATTTGTTGAATGTATCTAGAGTATATAATATGTGCATATAAGTAATATACATAATATATGTATATATGTAACTTATTTACAGAAGATATCTCTAAGCCAAAACTTTTGAACATTTTGCTTTAAACTGTTAAGAATTTGACATCGAAGAAACTTCAGAAATAATTGAATATTATGTTCCTAAATGCCATAATGGCCTACACAATTAGGGTAGAAAGCTTTAGAATGAATAGCACTTGATATAAATGGATAAAATTTTAAATATTCTTTTACTGAAAAGTAAGTTATGTTTACTAAGTTAGCCATGGTGTTAATGAAGACAAACCTTTGCATTCATATTTTGCAATACATTCTACAAGTGATTTTATGTGCCTTATTTTATTTATTCATGTCATTATTTTAAAGAAAGGTCAATACTTTAAATCTCTTCCAGGAATATTAAAAAGTTTGTGAGAGTTCAGGGGTGCTTGTTGTTAAAGCAGCCTAGTGAACAGGAACTTGGTTAAAAAAATACATTAGAAATGCTCAACTTACTTTTAACGTCGTATCAAAGAAATTTAACAGTGCTCTCATCAGGGCTGATATAAATGTGCCAGCAGTATAGATCCATCTTAATATTGCAACAGGGACCAACATTATCTGTTATTTTTTTAAAAATTGGCTAGAAAATTTATTCTAAAATGATGCCAGACTAGATAATGGATGTAGACCTGCTTTTTGTCATCCATATATTTCTTTTATCTTGCACAGTAAAAATTATATTGTAAGTAGATACTACCATGACTGAGAGTATTTTCTTAGATGTTTAACACACATGAAATAGATTACTTGTTTTAGATTTATAGTAAAGTTCTCTGCATTCATATATATCTGTATCCGTGCCCTCACCTCATTTGTAAGTCCTCCCATTCAGCATCAGGTGAGTTTCTGTCCAGCTCACCACCCGCCACTGCCTTAGTTTAGGCCTTCAGTCTCCTTTGTCTGGCTTTCCACCGTCAATCTCTGTGCAATTGTAACCATCTTCTATCCCTTTTTCACAATTAACATCCAAAAAATCGTATCATTAATGGCCCTTTCCTTCCTTAGATATGAGTCATTTCAAATACTCTAGCTTGACCGAGGCCTAGACTTTCTTTCCAGTTTCCTCCGGCCACCAGACACTTCTTCACGTCTCCTGTTGAACACCCTACGTGCTGTGAAGTTCTCATTCCTGTACAGAAGCAGTTGCTCTGTCAGCTGTGTTCCCCCTGCATGTCAGTCATGGTCCATCCCATCTTTAATGCTGTGGATTCCCGTGGGTGTTTCCAAGTTGGCCCAGACTCTCGGGGGTTGTGCCTGCACACCAGCGTGCTGGTCACCGTGGTTTCCTCTGGAAGTGAGAGGAGGTTGTTGTTGGGGTCGCAGGGCAGTTTGTTTCATCTTTTTCAAAAGAGAATGTAGTAGCATATTTTGCTTGTACCAGTGAAAATAATAACTTTTAATGTCCAAATGTAAATCTTCTAAAGTAGGGGCTTAACTAGATGTACACCTCCTGACAACCAAGAAGGAGGAAGAGATTGAGCATGGAGGACACTGAGAGGAGACGGGAGCCAAGTGCAGATTTGATGAGCCTACTTGAAGACCACATCCTCGAAGTGACCTGCTGCTCAACCATCCCCAGAAACTTTCCCAAATTATTCTTTGGGAAATATCTAATCTGGAGAGAGCTTCCCACACTCAAGTAGATTAACAATTTAGGAAACAATGAACACTTACATAGTTTGTACTAGTTTCCAAGCACTATTCTAAGTCTTGACTTATATTAACTCATTTAATTTTCATGACACACCTGTGAGACAGTTGCTGCCTAACTGATGAAGACTTTGAGCCACAGAGTCAAGGTCACAGAAGAAGAGGCAGAGAAGAGATTTGAACTCAAGACTGTCTGGCTCCAAGGTCAACATCATAATCTCCAAACTATACTACTAAAAGTTAGAATAAACGTTGGTGACAATGCTGTCAGCATCAGGGGGGAGAGTCTTGAAATTGAGCAAAATAAAATGGAAAATAATGCAAAGGTAACTTAGCATTATTTCCTTGGCAACTTTACATGTGATCATGTTTAGACATTCCTGATTCTTCATAAGAGCTGCAGAATATTCCACTGCATGCATGAACCGTAATTAATGTCACCAGTCCTCTGCTGATGGACACAAAGCTAGTGCATTGTACAGATGCTCTATCAGATAAATTGCTGGGTGAGTGGGCATGAACATTGAAAACTTCAGTACACGTTGATAAATTATCTTCCCTCAAAAAATGAACCAATTTACGCATTACAAACAGTAAGCAAGAGTCTCTTTTCCCGCACACCATGAAGAATGGGCATCATTAACCTTCAATCTTTGTCAATATGATATGCGGACAAGTATTCCTAATTTTTTTAATTTATGTTTTGAGAATTATGAAGTTTATTAACTATCTATTGCTGTGTGACAGATTATCCCACAGCTTAGCAGTTTAGAACAAGAGACAGTTGTCATCTCACAGTTTCTGTGGAAACAGGCAGAGGAAACAAGTGCAGCCGAGCTGGGGCCCCTGCTCAGGGCGTCTGCAGCCACCTCATCCCAAGGCTGGCCTGGGGAGAGTCCCCTTCCAAGCTCACTCACGTGGTTGCTGGCAGGTCTTGTTTCTTTGTCATGTAGACCTCCCCACAGGCTGCCCAAGTGTCCTCAGGACATGGCAGCTGGTGATCCAGGGCCGCGGAACCCAGGGTGAGAGAGACAGAGGAAGCCACACTCACTTTGAAACGAATCGCGGAAGTAACGTCTATCATTTTTGCCGCATTCTATTTGTTAGCAACCAGTTTCTAGGTCCAAGTCACACTTAAGGGGAGAATAATACTGAAGGATAAGGATCCTCAGGAGCCCCTCAGGAGCTATGTATCCTGTGAGGGACGTAGAACAGCTTTTCCTATGTATTTGACTTGATGTGTGAATGTGTGTGTCTCATAAAAACCCTTTAAAATGTTTATATTTTCAAGATTATCTTGGTTGTCTGAATTTATTTCCATACTCACATCTTCCCCATTCTTCAAAGGCTTCCAAGAAATTAAAACTTAGCAAGGCTTCTTACATTATTTTTATGGATTATTTTCATGTTTAAATATTTTACCCACTTGAGTGATTTGGATGGTATAAAGACTGAGGTAGGAATATTGTTCTATTCTGTTCATTTTATTCAAATAAGGAGCTAGTTGTCTCAAAATATTTATTAAATAATTCAGCTTCCTTTTCCCTGATTTGAAATGATCAGTGGCAGCATCTTACCCGTCTGCTAAAAATAAATAGGTTACTCCTCGAAGCCCTGTGTTGCTTGTTATTATAAAATAGTTATAACAGATAAGAACAAAGCTTGTTTTTAAGAGGTTATTTTGCTCTACGTGTCTCTGAATCATTATTCTAAATCTTTAAGAAGAGTGGTATACGTTGTTTATGCCATCATGAGTCAGATGGCTTAAACCTCTAAGAGATCAGTTACCTCTGATCCACGTGAGTACATTTACTACAAACCAGCAACAATCACTTGGTTTTGTCGCTGTGAAGAAACACTCCATAGTCAAAATGAGAAATAAATAAAAAATATTTACTTTAATAATAATAATCTAGTGACTAGTTTCGAGCAAAGAGAAAATGTGTGGATTCTTGCCCCTACTCTCCCAAGACATAGGACAGTTGAGCAGGTGAGCTGTCAGAGCTTCTTGACAGCTGTCAGTTGCCAATTATACACTCAGTAATTGCAAGAATAATCCACTTCTTTCAATTTCTTGACACCCTCTGTATTCACCTCTCTTCTAGTTGAAAGTTTTGTCTGTAGGATCATGACTGGCTACCATGACAGAATAGGTTTCATAAATTCTTAGCATGTCCTGGGGCGACTGCCTCTCTGAGATGGGAGGGTACCCAGTACCTATTGTGCTTTTCTCAGCTTCTCTTGAGAATCTGAGGCTTAAAGAGTTCTGTTTGTTTTCCAGTTACGCTAGTTCATCTCTATTATTCTTATTGTTATTATACTTACCTTATCACGTTTACCTTGCTTTCTTGCTGTCAATACTAATTCCAGTTCATCTGTGTGACTGTTACCTCTTTGAGATCAGAGTGTATTTCATAATTTTCATATGTTCTATAGGGCGTAACACAGTGCCTTGTATGTGATAGACAATGAAAAATATTTTTTGAATAATCTAAATCTTCATGCACTAGTTGGTACATATTGTCTGTGACTGGGAAAAATAATTTTTTCTATACTGAGCCTACATGATGTTTACCTGATGCAGTACATTTTCTGCTTAATTAGTTGTCTATTTTAGCTGAATGTACTCTGTTAGAATATAAGGAAGTTTAAACTTTTATTTGAAAAGAGACACTCATGTCTTTGTAACTGAAAACTTCCTTGGTTTGCTGGTTGTAGGCTCTCCTTGCGCTGTGTAATTATACCCGAGAGCTAGAGGCTGTACTGTGAGAAGTCACCATGCACAAGTTCTCTGATCGTAAAACTGCCATCTTCACACATTTCCACTCCAACAAAGAAGATTATGATACACATCAAGTTAATATTTGAGGAGTGACTACATGGTCATGCTTTATGGGTGGTGGTATTGGCCAATCGCTTGAAATTCATTAGGGATCCAAATGAATTCAAGATCATCAAATTTCAGTTAAACTTACTTCCAAAATTGTGCCCCCTCTCAAATCAAATTCATGATCACATCCATAGCGCAGCGTTATAATCTTTTGTCATGTGGGCAAGTGCAGAAATTACGCATACAATGTGCACTCACTGTAAAAATTTAGAAAATGAAGCTAAATAAAAGGAGAAAATTAAAATGAACTATAATGTGCTCCTTCTAGATGTGTTTATTTGCATCTAATATGAATATATCCTATACACACGTACTTAACAATTTGCCATGAACATTAGTTTTTGTCAACCGTATATCATAAACATTACTTTATGTAAGTAAATATGTTTCTTAAAAGTCAAGTTCAACGGCTTCATAAAACTGAATTGGAGCATGTTTATTTTACCAATCCCTGATTTTTGACAATTTAAGCTCTTTTCAAATATTTATTATAAAAAGACTTATAATGAAGACTCATGTGCCTAGATCTATAAACACACACACACATAAAATTATAATATTCCTGATGCATAATATAGCTTATTTCTTTTAATTACTGCATTTGTCTTTATTGAAACCTATCCCCTTTTCCTGACTCCACCATTTCAGTCTCTCTCATATTACCCTCAGACTGACCTTTCTACAATGCCCTTTTTATGATACCACTCCTCAGTTTAATAATCTTCGATGGCTCCCCATTGCCAACCTGCATGTTTAAAGCATGTTATAGCCTTTGCATCCTGCCTCTTCCCAGTTAGGGCCTCTTGATTTTTACCCATAGGCTTAGCTCTTCTCCAAATTCCCAGAGCAAATCCTGGTGATTTCATGCTTGAAAGCATGCATTCTTCAATAAATGTTATTAAAATCCAGACCCTTCTTCCATTGATAAAAACAAATTATGTAGATAACTTTATGACAAAGCAAAATTTGAATTTCATTTAGCCATAGATTCAAAGTGTTTCATTTCAAATAGGTACAATTTGGCCAATGTGAGCATTTCACAAAATAAGTGTTAGGAAACAGTTTTGATAAAGAAAGTGGTACCCAGAGGAATAATTTGATACTATCTTTTAGATGTAAAAGCAGAAACTAAGGTGCAGAAGCATAAACTCACTTTTCATACTGCTTAGCTGTGCAGTCTCTTTCTATGGAAAGCAGTAAATATTGATTATAGGTTAAAGGCAATTAAAATAATGGACCTGCAGCTGGCAGCCATGCCAGATCGTTCTTGGCACTGACAACACTTACCACATAAGCAATGACTGTCAAATTTAATGAGCAAACACATTTTCCAGGAAAAAGCATTTAATATTCATTTGCCAAGCACAGGCTGTATTCAATTTGTGGGTTAACATTTAAAAAATAAAGACAAGAGGCAGAAAATGTTGGTTTTAAAAGAAAAAAAGAGGGAGGACATTTAAAAATCCATTTAAAATTAAAACTTTTTCACAGATTCTCTAAAGCTGATGAAATAAAGCCTATGACTCAGTAGAAGAAACAGCTCTTCATGCTGCTGAGATCCCCCCTCCACCCACCCACGCGGACCCTCCTCTCAGGTCAGGGTGGTCTGCCAGTTCCACAAAGACTGAGGGAGAAGGAAGCCCACCGTTTCAGGACTTTGCCTGTAGGGTATGGATTGCTAGTATTTCTTCATAAAAATTATATTTTTAAAAATTTCTGCTACTGTATTTCTGTAGCTCACTGTTCAAAGGGTTCAAAAATAACCCCCCAACACCAGAGTAAATGGCTATTGGTATGAAACAGGGTCCATGTGGTGAAAGGAGGGACCTGGCCTCAGCTTGGATCCAATTAAGATAAAAATCTCCCCATCACCACCTGGGAAATAAATTGATGAGAGAGAGGGAGACACTCAACATATGAACAGGAGGAGAAGCCGTTGCCAGACTAGTAAAACCTGGAGAAAAACAATTAATAGACGTTATTGAAGGCATTCAGCAAACTACACATATAGTGAAGATACTTGGTAAAATATGTACTAGAAACAACTTCAGACGAACAGGAAGTCAATTTTATATAATTACAAGAAATTCTATCCCTGTAAAGGTCTGACCATGGTGGTATAAACAGAAGTAAGATTACAGTCAATATTTTTGAACATGAGCTTGCAAGAAACATAAATTATGCTTTTTAGTCCTCAGAGAGTAGATTTTCTTTTCACTCAGTCCTCACATCCAATTTAGCACAAAATTCTGTTGATTTTACCACCATAAAATCATTAGAATCTTCCCCGTTCGCTCCAGTCCCTCCACCCCTGTTTCTACGTTAGCCTTCCTTCATCTCATTAACAATATTAAAATGTCTTCTTAGCTGAACCCCTTATCTCTGGTCTTGAGCATTCCTAATCCATTCTCTACACTGCATCTGGAAAAATCTTGCCAAAACTTTGTGTATTTTTCTGTAATCCTCCTATTTAAAATTTGTTGACGGCATCTTTGTACCTTCAGGATGAAGGACGTCTATGCTGTGGCGTCCAACACCGTTCATGATCCAGCCTCTGATCACCTGGCCAGTCTCATTCCCCACCCCACTCCTAGATCTCTGCCCATAGGGCATCTCTGCCAAGTCACCTGCAGTTCCCTCGGAGCCCTCAGCTCTTTCTCCTCTGAATACCTGCTAATTTCATACCTTCTGCTAGTGTTTATTGACCTCGACGTTTTCCCTGAATAGCTCCTGATTATCATTTCCGACTAACATCAGGTTTCTGCTCTACTAGGAAGCCTTCCATAATGATTTCCAGTTTGGATTTGTTATTTCCTGTAGATTCCCTTAGTACTATCCTGTCCAGTCTCTCATAACACTGAGTACAAGTATTACAAAGGTTTCACGTGAGGTCATGGATGTAACAGATCAGGAATGAGGAAGGCACCAAACTTTCAAAAATGTTTGAAAAGAACTCACAAAGGGGATTTGCCAGGTGAAGGCAATCTCTACCTGCATTATAACCTGCCCCAAGCATTGCCTTGGTGACTAACATAACGGTGTAGGTGGGAGAGTTTGAGGCTTGAGGACAAATGAGTTGAGTAGGAGTCAAGATGAGAAGAGATGTTGAACGATACAAAAAAGGGGAGAATGACATAGAGAACTTACCCAATCGTGAATTAAAGAAGGAAGGGGGGTAGGAGAAAGCTCCAACACGTTCAGCTTTGGTGAAAAGCAGACTGGTCTGTCTTTGCAAGCTTACATAATCTACACAGTTGCCTTCTGTGTACCACACTTGGGAAATAGGCTACATTTTCCAGTAACCATTTTAATGAAGGGGGTCACTTGTTGTTCATACCTCTCCTATACTGATTTTCCACAGGTAATAGGGTCTTCATCAAACACTCTTCACTATAAATATCTAACAAATTAAAATAGAGGTGCTGTAGGAAATGAGAGATCTTTAATAGGTGTCTTGCTGTACTAGCTAAGGAAAGCAGCCTAGGGAATGAAGTATCGCTAAACTTTGAATCCCATCAAACTGTTAATGGAAAGGCTTACAGCAAAATAATAAAAACGGTCTTAGAATGTAGCTTATGCCTATCAGTGGCTTCATGCTCATCAAACCTCATTACATGCCCAGAGCTCTCTATGATTGGTACAAAAACACCACCCTAAATTTGTTTCTCAATCTTCTCCTACTGTTTTTTTTTCCAGCTACATCTATTTGCTCTCTCACCTGTGGGTCTTGTGTTGTCCTGCATTGATGCCTCTGCTTGTACAATTGTTTCTGCAGAGATGCTCTCTTCATCTCCCTCCACATCTCCAAACCCTGCTTGTATTCAAGGTCCAGTTTAAATCTTACTTCTTTCAATCTCCACTGAAATGCTCTCTCCTGGCTCAGAGCTATCGTAGGACTGATCTTTTCACTTGGTGTCCTGTATTAACCGTAACCAAACAAAAATGAGACTAAGTCTTTCATATTACTGGTAACCGAGGTCTAAAAGCAAGTGTAACTCTATAGTTTAAGAACATTTTAGCAATTCCAGCGTCATTATGTGGTTTCCTGAGGCGAGTCTGTGAAGTAAATCGCTCATGGATGTACCTATTCTGTAAACAATTCTATAATCAGCAAATTATTTAAAGGTATTCCCTTCAAGCACAGAGCAGTGTGTATAGAACAGATGCCCATCAATCTGGTCAGTCTCTAGTGAAATGCGTTCTCCCTACTCTAAACCAGGATAGGGCTTGTCTTTTCACTCAGTGCTCTGTATTAACTATAAGGAAGCAAATACGAGTCTTTTCTGACTTGTAAACTGGTCCAAAGACAACTCCAAATGAATGGTTCAAAAATATTTTTTAGTAATAATAGTACTATCAGAATAAGTATTCTTGAAGTGGTTCGGTGAAGGAAATCACTCACCGATGTGCACATTCTGTCAACATGTACATAATTAGCCGATTATGTTAAATGAATTCCCCTAAAGCACTGAGCAGATTGTCATACAAGGAGCAGATGCCTTCCCTCTAAATATTAGCCAATTGACTGGTAAACTGACTTAGAGATAAGTGCTGAATTGAGACAGAAAGCCACTTATTACTCATCATGATAGAAGAGATTTGGATGTAAATAGTGTTATAACAAAGAGGTCCTCAGGACACCCAGCACTTCCATGAATCCAGACCTGAAGATGGTGGTTGTTCTTCTTTATGTGTCAAGTGTCCAGTTGGCTTTATTCGAAGAAAGCTGAGAAATTAGAGAATGCAGAAGCTTCTCTTAGGAAGGTCAAGAAGTAGCTAAATTTGCCATCTGGAGACCTTCTAGTTTTTCTCCCAGTCAGAAATTTGAAGAATACTGAGCTGTGCACGGGAGCTATGAAAGTACAGGAAGGAGAGAATGCCATCACTCTGTCAGGATGCTCAGGAGGTTTGACGAGTATTTAAGGCTTAGGCTAAATAAAGGTTGTTTCTCGTTTCTGAGAACAAAGGGCACAGAAATGTCTCTCAGGAAAAGTGATGAGGAATGGAAAAAATGGGCTCTATCCAGAGAAAGATGAGTCATTACCTGTCAAGAAATGGAAAGGAGAGATCACTCTTACTGGTAAAACATGTTTTCTCTTTGTTTGCTTTGTCTTGTCTTATTTTTAGCTGGTCTCTGAGTATTTCATTTTTGTTGTTGTTGTTGTTAAAAGGGCAACATTTGGGAGCTGGTACCCTCTTAAGTTTCACCCATCTGAGATCATAACTATCACACCATCCATCACACGTGCACCCAAGGCTGTTGACATCTTACGTAATGACAAAGAGGAGCTCTCACATAGACAGACACCCACACTCATATCTATGCGAATTCCTTAGTAACTCAGTGCATGTTCATAACTTTACTCTGGTTCATCTCGAATGTTGACAGCTTGGCACTCAAAGCATAGACTCAGTAGAAAGTAATGCAAATTGAAAACTGATTGTGACTCCATGATTCTACCTCCCCACCATGTGTTTCTCTATACCCGTATATTTTCAGTGTTGATTTTTACAGTTGTAAAGTCTGTGAAGAAAGAAACAATGCCATCTAGACACTATTAAATTTGAGCATTTTTAGCTCAAAAGTTTGAGCCTAAAAGCCCTGTGTATGTTTGCCTCTGTCCACACTCCAGCCTCATCTCATGCCACTATCCCAATATCTCTCTCCACCTCAGTTCTGCTGGACTTTTTCTAAGGCTTTGCGCCTTGGTCTCTTCCAGGTTGAGACCTCTGAATGTCCTATTACTTCTGCTTGGAACGTTCTTAATTTATCCAAAAGAAGTTCTCCAAATTAACTCCTACAATTCTTCGTTAGCCTCAGTGTGTCTGTAATATGCTTCCTTCCATCACATTCTTCCAAATCTCTCGTTGCCCTGGCTGTGAGATCTGAGAGAGTGGGAATTATGTCTAATGCTTTTGCTTGGTTTAGTTACTAACTAGAAAAATGACTAAAGTACTCAATAAATATCTGTTAGTTGATGGATTCTCGTTTTCAGTCACCATGCTAACTAAACGTATCTTCGCTTCTGTGTGTTAATTTTGCAGAAGGGCACGTCTTTTTCTTCTGTTAGTTACCCTGGCGATCTTACCAGCTCGAGACTACTTTCTAATTCAATTTCTTGATGTAGCAGTTTCCTGGGCCACAAGTAGTATAAACTGAAGTCTGAATTTATTTAATTGACAATGGAATGGTCCAGGGGTTGCAAGTTTTCAGGGGAAACATTTTCTTGCAGAGTCCAGGCCAAGATAGCGAACCGCGTTGTGTATGAAGCTGTGCTCTTCAGCACCAAGGGTTTGGAGGCGGTTTGCCTCTACCCTCTCCTCATTTCTCCTTCTGTCATGGCCATTAAAATCCAAGGCTGCCTTCGTTTATTTGAGCTAGTCAAGCTGCCGAGGGTAGCTCCAGTGTCGGTCTATGACCATTGTTAATGGTTTTAAGGCAATAAATTTGAAAATTCAGATGCAATGACAACATTTCCAGAAAAACAAAAAATATCAACATTTACAGAGAAAGAAAGCAAATTATGAATTTTTAAATATCTATTAAGTAAATTTAATCTATTATTAAAAAATGTTATCATTGACATTTCCAGAAAGTAAACTCCAGGTAGAAAACGAATCACATCCCCTCCCTCCGTCACAAATTCCAATCGAAGTAGATTTAATAATATAATGAGATACAGCTTTTTCTTACCCAAATCTTATTTGTGAAATCTTAGAATTGTATCTGACTTATTTCAGAAATTTTGATTAACACATAAATGCTGCTTGATTTACTTCTTTAGGAAAATTTATTTCTGTTATTTATGAGAAGTGGAATGGGGTGGAGAGGATAAATGAGAAGATATTATTAGTCTTAAATCTCATACCCCAATTAATTCTAAACCTATCACTTATGAAACCAAGTGAATAGTTTTACAGCCATTAAGTGCCTAATCGTTCCTTCACAAATTCAAATATTAAAATCAGTTTTTATAAACTGTTTTTCTCATTTTAAAGAAGTGGAGTTCTGCTTAGTTTTCTTCAATTTACGTTTCTGAAAATCAAAAGTAAACAGCTCTGAAAACTTTGCTCGTTATACATAAGTAAGCAGAAATGAATTGACTGTTAAAACATTTTCCCTAGACAGCAACTACTTTTCAGCTTCTGTCACAGAGACAAGTGGAGAGAAGAATACCCCATGGTACTGAGCATCTACGGTGCATAGGATCTTTGTCTTCCTACGGCGTCCTTACCGACAATTTGGCACGAGTCCCTGGTCCAGTCACTGACTGACAGTCAGCATTTCGCGTATTGGTCCCAACTACAGACCAGCAGACCAGCCTTCTCCAGGGGTCTGGACAATGCTATTTAACACTTAACAGGGTAACATTGAACATTTTTCTCAATTTAAAAATTTTAACAATGGAATTTGTGGCACTCGTCTGCTTAAATTAAATGAAATAAAAACACCAGAAATTACAATGTAGAGAACAACTCTCCACTAGATGAAAAAAATTTCTCAATGGCTGAACATATTAAAATAGACATATGGTCTCACAGTAAATCTATTGTTTCCATTTATCAACTTTCAAATTTTTTTTAAGGAGGGGGATCATTTTAGGTTGATTCAAGTATTTTCTTCAAGAGCAAGCAACTTCTAAGTATATCTACAGAATTATTGGTGTAGAATTATTAATTGTAATAAGTTAATACTCTAGTGATGCTACTGAAAATAACAACTGACATTTGAATGACTCACTGTTGTCAGCTCTTCTACGTGTGCCGCCTCCAACGACACCAATGGCGTGAGGCGGAGAAGGCAGGTACGTTGAGTATCCTCATCTGAAGGATAAAGACGTTGCAGTTCAGAGCATTTAACTGACTTGAGGTCATGCAGCTCATAGATGACAGAGCCGAGACCTGCGTACTTTTCACTGCACTGCGTTGTCTTGTTCTCCTGGGCTCACGTTTTCTCATTTCCTCCAGGCGTCCCATTCCTTACTATGGTGTTGACATAACTTTGGAAGCGCAGTCGTTTTGGAAACAAAAAGGTATGAGCTCTGTAATCCTATTTGTTCTCACATTTTAGACTAGCTTTTCAAAACCGTGGGAAGTAATACTTGTTTCCTCAGAGTATCGGGGGTCACTCATCAAGGTGGAGAGACTGCTGACAGTGAGCCTCTGACTGCGGAGCAGTGGCGTTGTTCCATCTTTCTTGTCTTCTCCATCCCTACTCCACCCCACACGTGGAGTTTGGAATAGAGAAAATCAGACCCCTAGCACAAACAGCACGTGTTAACAGTAATAAAGTAATTTGGAGATCTTTGTACACAGATTATCTTGGACTTAGAAGTAATGCTACATTAGCTTGTAAAGGATACAGACTCAATTGCTAGTACTTTTTTTTCCAGAAGTACCTGAAAATTTTTGCATAATCCAGCTAGTTATCTATCAAACAGTATCATAAATGTTCATCTAAAATTGTTATTTCTTAGAAATCTATTCAGATTAGATGATTGTTTTAGGTAGGCTACTTACTAAAAAGTTAGAATGCTCAAGGAAGTCACAGAATGCTGTGTTAATAGGTAGTGTGTGCTGTCTTTTATTTAGCTCTGTATTTCAACAAATGTATCTTTCCTCAACAACTTCTACACAATCTGCAATTGTTAATCCACAAGAGGCTGAACTGGATAGATGTATATTACCTAGCCATTGTTCCACAGAAATTCAACCAAAGACCACCTATCAAACACAAAAATGTACATGGAGGCACAGCTTTCCTTGGGATAGACAGCAGCTCCGACCTAGAGTTCATGTCTGTGTCCCGATGGGCACAGGCTTCCATCACCTGCTCTGGGACCCGACTGGGCGTTGACTCCGGGAGAAGGACAGTCGCACAGTCACTGCTTCTGAGGAGCCTACAGTCTGGGTGAGAAGAAAGAAAGAAATTATGCCCCAGCTTTAAGAGAATAAGTGAAAACTGCGATTGAGCTAACCTGCCTCACTGGTGTCATAAAAATGAAAAGTTTGGGGAAAAATTCAGGTTACTCATGGCAGGATCTTCGGGGGGGGAGGTTAATCTATACAGGTTGGGCTGTGTGGAAATGTAACAAAGCAGGTCGTTGTCCTTCCTCCTCCAGAAACTCACGCTGATTCCTGTCTCCTTCCTGCTTCGACCTGTTGGCACATTTTTCTCTCTCGTTTGGTCAAGGGGCTGAAAATAAGGACTCGTCCTGTTAGAGCACCGGTGCCTCCCTGACATTCTGAAGGAGTCGACGCTCATTTGAGGATTGAATGTATCATTCGAATAGTGACACGAGCACAAGACACAAAATCCAGAGTGTGCAGATATCAAAATCTAGTTTTTCTCCCTTTTCCAATTCCAGGTTCCTATGTTCCTCTTTACAGGAATAATCGTGATGAACAGTGTTTGAAGATACTTCCTAACTTAGTCTTTGCATTTCGTAACATATACATTCAAAATGCATTCGAATTTAGAACATTTATTTCTTATAGTTCTACACTAGTTAAAACTTCCTCTTACAAAAATTCTAACGTACTCATATTTACTTGTGCACATTTTTGTGAAATTTGAAGTATAATACACTGCAATTTCAGGTTACTTCTGTTAGCAAATATTGGGAACAGAGGCCTGGAAATGGAATTTAAAAAGATTAGGAATGAAATCGTGAGGAAGGAATAGAGATTTGGGAGTGGAGATTTGGGAGAAATAAAATGAGGAATAAGTAAACCTGGACCCTAAAACTGTACTGCCATCCCTGGAAGGAAGGGAGCTGAAATACATGGGCTTTGCTGCAGGGTTTCCTGCCGAAGACAATGGGGCCATTGATAAGGAGCAGAGATTGAAAACATATATTGAGCTCTCTCAGGCCATTTACATAAAGGCTATCGATACCCTTTCCACCCATGTTGGTATTTCTAATTCTGAAAATTGGAGATCTAAAACTTTGTATCATAAACTCAGACAGGTGTTAAACAGGCCCATAAACAAAATGCTTATTATCTGAAATAAAGAAACACAGATGTGTGCTCTTTGTTGAACCCCCAAGAAGTGAGTTTGAGGGACAGAGCAGAAGAGCCTGTGATGGTAATTTTATGTGTCATCTTGACTAGGTTAGGGCTGCCCAGAGAGCTGGTGAGACACCATTTCTGGGAGTGCCTGTGAGGGTGTCTTTGGAAGAGATTGGCCTTTGAATCAGCACATGGAGTAAAGAAGATTCCCTTCACCAGTGTGGTGGGCACCGTCCAGTCCCTCCAGGGTTGAGTAGAACCAATAGGCAGCGGGGGAGTGAATTCTCTCTCTCTCTTCTTGAGCTTGGAAGTCCATCTTCTCCTGCCTTTGAACAGCAGAGACCCTGGTTCTTTGGCCTCGGACTCTGAGACTTAACCCCAGTGGCCCCTGGTTCTCAGGCCTTCAGACTCTCAGAGACACGACTGGCTTTCCCGATTCTCCTGCTTGTAGATGGCTGACTGTGGTACTTCTAAACCTCTGTAACTATGTGAGCCAATTCCTGAAATAAATTTCCTCTTCACTCTCTCTCTATCTCCTATTGATTCTATTTATCTGAAGAACCTTGACTGATACAGAGCCTATAAAGTTTCTAACAAGGAAAGAGTGGCTCTTACTGGAAGATCCCTATTATTGGTTTACAGATCCCAAAATTATACTGTGAAGACATTCTTTCTTAGTTGACTGTCTCCTGAATTTGTCGAAGCCTGTAGGCAATAAAGTGAAACAACTCATGTAGCTTCCTGGGTTATAACATTTGGAGCTGGGCCCTGTAACTGTGTTTGACTGGGAAGTACGCAGTTGGTGGTTAGTTAGGGGATTATTCTGACTGGGGAACCTCTTTGTTGAGTGTCTCTGATGTGACTAAGGCTTCCCAAACCATACCCTGGTCACCCATCTTCTCCCCTGATTCATTTTATTAGTCTCTGCTTTCCATTTACCTGGCCACTCCCATTAAGAGTCATATTCACAATTAGCCAAGAAGACACAAGGGAGAAAGGAAAGTCTCTTCAATCAATGGTGTTGGGAAAACTGGATAGCCACATGCAAAAGAATGAAATCAGACGATTATCTTACACCCTACACAAAATTAACTCAAAATGGATTCAAGACTTGAATGCCAGACCTGAAACCATGAAATTTCTAGAAAAAAACATAGGCAATATGATCTTTGATGTTGGTCTTAGCAATATCTTTTTGGAAATGTCCCTGTCAGCAAAGGAAACAAAAGGAAAAAACACAAATGGGACTACATCAAACTAAAAAGATTCTGCACAGCAAAGGAAAGCATCATCAAAATGAAAAGACAACCTCCTGATTGGCAAAATATATTTTCAAATCATATATCTTATAAGGGATTAATATCCAAAATATATAAAGAACTCATGCAAATCATCAACAACAAAAAGACTACATGATTAAACGATGGGCAGAGAAATATAAACAAATATTTTTCCAAAAAAATCATATACAGATGTCCAACAAGCACATGAAAAGATATTCAACGTCATTAATTTTGGGGGAAATGCAAATCAAAACTACAATGAGACATCACCTCATGCCCATCAGAAGGTTATTATTAAAATGATAAAAAATTACAACTGTGGGATAGCGTGTGGAGGGAAGAGAACCCTCATACACTGCTGATAGGAATTTAAATTGGTGCAACCACTATGGAAAACAATATGGATATTCCTCAAAAAATTAAAAATAGAATTACCATATGAGCTAGCTATTCCACATCTGGACGTTTATCCAAAGAGCACAAAAATGCTAAGATACATGAACGCCTGTGTTCATTGCACTATTATTCACAACAGCCAAGATGAGGAAACAACCTGAAAGCCCGTCAAATGATGAATGGATAAAGAAGATGTGGTACATATGCACAATGGAATACTACTCAGCCATAAAAAAGATGAAATCTGGCCATTTCTGACAGCATGGATGGTCCTTGAGGGTATTATGCTAAGTGGCATAAGTTAGAGAAAGTCAAACTGTGTGATTTCACTCATATGGAAGATAAAACAACAACAACAAAAACAGATACAGAGAACAGATGGGTGGTTATCAGAAGGGAAGGGAAGTGGCGGAGGGTGAAAGGGGTAAAAGAGAGCATTTGTATGGTGATGGATGGAAACTAGACTTTTGGTGGTGAACATGATGCAATCTACACAGAAGTTGAACTACAATGATGTACACCTGAAATTTATATAATGTTATAAACCAGTGTTACCTCAATAATACGTATATTATATATATTATAATAATGGAGGTGAAAGAAACTTTGAGAGGTGATGGATACGTTTATGGCCTTGATGGTGGTGATAGTTTCACAGGTGTATAGTTATTCCAAAACTCATTGTTATACATATTAAATATGTACAGCTTTTTACATATCAAGAAAAGTCATACGCAGCTTGTCCTAGAGGCAGGTGCCAGGTGTGAGTTTCTCCCAGGGACAGTGTGAGGCCGCAGGAAAAGCTCTCCCCCACACGGCTAGTATGGACCTGAAGGAAGTCCTGGCCTAACCTCTGGACCACTGCGACCTATGAGCACCCTGATGACCCGTCATCCTTCTTTGTTGGGCATTCACATATCTACCAGTAGGAGTCCAAACCTGTAACTCTTTGCCTTGAGCACCCCTTCATTTGTTTCCTTTGTGGTTTGGAAAAGGTGGAAGTATGAAATCTGCCTGTTTTCGTCACACTCCTTGAGTCTGTCTCTCCGTAAAGGTGCGCTGTACTAAAGGAAAGAGAGTCTTGTTACGCACAAACTTTGGAACTAGAAAATTGACATTTAATAAAACCGATACGGATGCCAAATACAGAATACCATTACTACACATTTAAAGAAGTATAATTGTGCAATATTTAAGAACATATAAAACACCTTTTCTAAGCTTTCCTATATTCGCTGAGAAAATCTGTGTCTCTCTGTAATTTCTTATAAGGTTTCTGTGTTTCCTTTTCTTGAAGTAGAAGAGTTTTCAGAGACCTATCTCTCCTGATTGGGGTGGGCCTTCTGCTGTCATTTCTTACAGGTAGGAGCAGGCCTAATGTGCAAATGCCATGGACACTGCTTACTCTGGCCGTCAATACAGTAGTGCATTGAAGAAGCTTCGGTTAACAGTTTACCATACTTACTTTAGGTCCTTATTGCAAACAAGCGTTGTAGTATTACTTAGGAGTAAAATAATAACTATGGCATAGCCCTGTTTTAAAGGACGTAGAGTCCATGGAGATAAAACTCTAAAAAAATACTGCCAATGTTATGGACACAGAACAGGGGCATCTGAGAGAGTTTGGAAGAGACGGATGTCCAGGAGCCCTTGAGAAAGTGCTGTGTGCCTGCAGCCTTCAGAGCTGAGCCGTGGTGGTTAGCAAGAAGGAGGCAGGCACACAGGAAGGGTACTGTGTACATAAGAAACAGTACAAGCCAGGCGTTTTTGTATTTCGTATCCCAAAAAGAGTGTGATGCTGCTTGACCAGGAACAGATGAGGTGGGATGTGCTCTTAGACAAGCTCGAGAGAGAAACCAAGCTCAGTTCATGAAGATTTACATGCCAAACCCAGGTGTTTGGTTGTATTATTTATGAGGCCTACCAGGAAAAAATAATAATTTTACTCAGGCCAGTTTCAAAGACAGACTTGTTTGTGGGCCGGCTAAAGGATGGGCTAGGGCTGAACGAGGAAAGAGACAGGTGCGAACGCGAACCAGTGAGTTGCGTTTACCAACACCCAGTTAGGGCGCCCTCACCTACGAGTAAACGGGAACAGCACTAAAACCATGTTTTCAGAATTAAAAGATCTAGCTCATTTTCTAACAAATACAGCAAGAGTGACTTCCACAAATGTCAACAAGAGGATTAACCAAAGTAATGTTTTTGGAAACTATTTTTTAAACAACCTTCAAGACACTGTTTTAGAATATAAAACATTAGTTTGATCGTCAATCTGTAATTTCATTGAAATGCTTTTTAAATGAAAGAAAAATAAACCATTGTTGGTTACCTAGAATACCAATTACTACACTAAACTCTACTTATAGAAAAGTTTGCGAAATAAAATAAGGGAGTAGATTTCCTAGGGAAAGCATGAAATTTCTAACACCAGCTACACCTGAATATAAGACAGAGAGCCATTTGCTTAAAGTGACTCATAAATATCTCTGCCTAATACAGTAAACTGGAGAAAAATAGCCATTTATGTTTTCTTCCTTTTCTGTTATTCCCCTTTTTGACAGTAAGCTCATTTTTTTCTATACTGAAGATCTTTGAATATGAACTTCAAAGAAAGAAGAATTAATGTGCTTGGAAGGCAGCCTTATAGCTAACACTAAAACTTTTCTAGGCATAATTCTATTTTTTCTAATGCCACCATATGTAGGGCAAATATTTTAATGATGTGTTTCTGTGGAAAAGAAATATTTATATCAAAATGCATATATAAGAGATTGCAGTTTTTCTTCACTATTCTGTTTAGTCTTGCAGGATGCAGTAATTTTATATAAAAATAAAACATGTATTATTTAATTCTAAAATGCTTCTTGGGCATTCTGATAATAGGTCTCTGACTTTGAATAGGAGTTGAGTAATGAAACAGAAATACTAAGTGATTCCTATTTAAAAACTACCAAGTAGTTTGTAACTACAGTCAAAACCACAGTAGGATTAGCATTATTGAGCCCAATGTGGTGGAGGAGGAAGTGTGTAGAAGCAGAAGTAATGTTTTTGAAAACTAATTTTCAAACAGGGAGAGGAGTGGGTCAGGACTATACACGAGACCCTTCAGACGAAAGGTGGAGAAAATGCTGGGTTGTAAGAATAGGTAAATACATGGTCAGGAGCCCATCCAGGGCACTCCCAATCTATAAAATTGTAAAATCAAGATCAGATCATGGGGAAGATGATTAGATGTTGTGGACCTGAGGATACACCCATTTACAAATGGAATCATCCAGCCCAAGCCGTCTTTACCTGAGTGTTAAATCTATGGGTTTGTTACCATTTTAAGATACGTTGGGTATCTTAAAAATGCTAGTTTCTGACAATTATTTTCTAAAGTGTAAATATTCCACTTTGATATTTCAAAATCCAGGTTTTGGCATGATCTAATTGCTCTAATTCAAATACCTTTCTTATGTTACTATGATAACAAGTTAACACAGGATCTAGAACCATTGAGTATGCACTCACTTTCCACCAGGCTCTACACCCACTGGTTTCTGGGAATTACCTAATTTATTCTTCACTATAACCCTTGCAGTAGGTACTGTTGGGGGAAAAGAAGTTATTTCTCCAAGCTCACAAACCTCATGGGAGATAGAATCAAGATTAAAACCAGGTCTGGCAAAACTCTGAGCAGAAGAATTTAGTTACTGAGATTTCAATACTGCTAAAACTCATCTTTTAGGAAATAATATCCTGAAGTGATTTTAAGTTTTTCCTGTAGCTGAGTGATTGAGATTACTAAATAGCAGCTAGCAGAAAATAGAGAGCCTTGAGGAAACAAGCAACCCAATTTTAATGAAATATATTTGTCTCAGGGTTGGCCCAGTGGCACAGCAATTAAGTTCTCATGTTCCACTTCTGTGGCCTGGGGTTTGCCAGTTCGGATCCTAGGGATGGACCTATGAACCACTTGGCAAGCCATGCTGTGGCAGGCGTCCCACATATAAAGTAGAGGAAGATGGGCACAGATGTTAGCTCAGGGCCAGTCTTCCTCAGCAAAAAGAGGAAAGTTGGCAGCAGATGTTAGTTCAGAACTAATCTTCCTCAAAAAAAAATGTATATGTATTCATCTCTTTTTTGTTAATAATCACATTGCCTACAATATGGTAAATAAATGAACATTCGACATTTGACATTTTACCTGTTAAGTGATGGGCAGACTTCTAGTCGAGGATGGTAACTGATGGTTCTGCTAGCTGCCTTTGATTCTTTAAATCACGTTGAAATGCAACAGATATAGGAAGGAAACTATAGCAGTGCTAGAAAATAGAGAAGAAGGATGTCCACAGAAAATATCATCTTAAGTTTTTTTGTGTGTGGTTTATGGTAGTTGTTTTGGGGGTGGCCCAAAAACAGAGACAGAAGCAGCGTCACAGCCCTGTGTAGGAGCAGGCTGCCACCAAGGTGCATATCTGAGGTCAACCCCAGTGAAAACTGGAAAAAAGTGCCACCTCAGAGTCAGCAAGAGCTGGGAGAAAGGGCCGGCCCCAGGGCAAGTAACCGGATAATTAATTGAAAGACAGCTAAATCGGGGCAGCACAGCCTCCGTGTACACAGCAAAACTGCTGACGTCTTAGCTTCAGGAAAAGCTTGGTAAACACCGCTCTATAATTAATTCTCGGGCACATTCTGCTCTCAGGGGATCTGAGGATGTGCATCTGTGGGAAAAGGAAGAGGAACAGAGTGTCAGGCACTGGAGACACAAACATAGGGACAGAGAGGGAGAGAAGCAGTCAAGGAAAAGCAGTTTCACCCAAAGTAACTAAAGCAAAGTAACCAACGTTCTGTCTCTGGGTAAGAACCTTGCTTAATAAGGCAACTGAGGGAGGATTCGATTTTGCTTGCATTATCCCAGTCCATTTATCCTGAAAGAAAGCCAACCTGTTGTTGGTACAACCAGTCTGTATATACATGGAGCCATATAGTCAGAATTGCCATTTGGAAGAGCCCAGAGGAGGACAGACCTCATCACTATTGAGTACTCCTATCTCAGTTACCATGCAAACAAGTTCTATCTGTCATCTGTCTGTCATCTGTCTGTCTATCATCACTAGTGAGTACTCCTATCTCAGTTAACATGCAAACAAGTTCTATCTATCATCTGTCTGTCATCTGTCTGTCTATCATCACTAGTGAGTACTCCTATCTCAGTTACCATGCAAACAAGTTCTATCTATCATCTGTCTGTCTATCATCTATCTATCTACCCATCTATCCATCTAACCATCTATCCATCTATCTCTATCCATCACATCTCCCTAGATACCAATATTAATTGAAAAACCAACATCTTTACTAATAGCAATTGTGAATGTAAATATGAATACATACACACAAAAGAAAACTGAGAATCATCAGACATATACGGGGATACAATACAGTAAAAGGAAAGCACCTCAGAAATAAATAACTGAGTAGGGAAATAGAGCTCCTATAACAAAAAGAAGAGGGCTTTTAAAAATTCAAATTAGTATTCTCAGAGAGATTCAAGGAATAGTGTAATACTACAAATAGAAGAGAAAAAAGTGCTTGTCTAAAATAGAAGCTGTCAGACAATTCGAATCATCAGAATTAAAATGTTTACTGAAATTACAAATAATGTTAATTACATAGCAGAATAGCAGAGAATATTACTAAGAACTCACTAATCTGTAATATAGACTCTTCTTTGACCTCGCCCAAAAGTTAAGATGATGGGAATTATTATGAAAAGCAAAAAGAAAAGGAAGATTCATAGCATCCAGTACTTGCTGGTAGTTAGAAAATTTAAAAATATGGACAGGGAGGAATAATCCAGTAAAAATATTATGTGAATTGCACAAAACTCTAATTTTTTCATTCAAAAGGGCTCAGAGAGGACCAAAATAGAAGACTCTTTGAAAGGAAATGAATATATAGATACACTGTGGTGAAGACTATAAATACTAATGAAAAAATAAAAATCCAGTAAGCTTCCAGAGGGTAAACACAATATATCTATTAAAGAATAAAAACTGGATTGACAATGGACTTCTTACAACATTAATGCTAAGATACAATGGAATGTCTATCAAGTTTGCAGGAAAATAAACTGAACCTGGAAATTCATACCCTTTCAAGCAATTATCCAAATATAAAGAATGTAACCAAGACATTTTAAACACACAAAAAAAAGCAATTCCACTTATGCACAGTTTTTAAAAAATGAGTACTTAGATATATCCCAGGAAGTTTAAAATACATTCCAATAAAAAGAGACAGTGGTGAATGAGTGATCATGAAACGCTGGTGAGTACTAAACCAGGGAACATACACTGATGTCCAGATAATTGTTGATAGTGTGGTTTTGGTATTAAAGCAAAGTGTAAGAATGGATCCCTCAGATGAAAGACATGCATGTAAGTACTAACAGCAGTTTTCCATATAGCTTTCATAATTCATAATTGCTTTATGGTAAATAAAATGGACCTCAGTGAAGATTTTACAGACTTAAAAGCCTTTGTCGGGAGAAAGAGGCCCATTGGCCAAGGCAAGGACAGTGGTGTGGTTCTTTAACCTCAAATCAGTACACAAAAACAGACACGATAATCAGTGCAGCAAATCTACAATCCCAAAGACCAAGTCTTCCCCCAGGGTCCTGTGAGTGCCTCCGTCCAACTGCAGGAGCCTGCTCAGCAGTGTGGTCGTGCTCAAATCAAGAAGACACAGAGGGCAGGGTTGCGGTGGCCTGGGACCACCTGCCGTTGACAAGCACACACCCCCCGGGCAGGAAATGCCATTCATGAATCGAGGTTCAGCAGTCCAGAATGGTATCAGCCACATGGGCAGGGGCGCCTCAGGCTCGCGTCCCGGTGAGTGCAGGGGCCACAAGGAGAGTGGACAGCGCTGAGAGGGTCTTGATCTGGTCTCTCAAAAGCAATGAGCCCAAGTTCCCTTCTTACAGAGCTTACACTGAAAAGAAACCATGTGAGTAGAGTGCAAGTTGAGCGTGGTTCAGAAACTAAGACGAGGGAAAGAAAAAGTCCACATAGACTGGAGGAGAGAAGGGCAGCAGGCAGGTCTCAGTGTTGAGAGGCCACTTTTTGTTCTTTGAACAGTTTGTGGTAACATCAAAAGAGGGAGCCTTCAATCCATGACACTGGAAAGCTATCCTTGCTCACCCTCACTCCTTCCCAGGCAGCCTTCCTAAAAGTACAGGACAATCCCATCCTAGTTAGCATGGTCACCAGAAAGGAGGTGTAGTCAAGTGTCATGTAAAATTATTATCAGAAGAAAGGTGAAGAAAAAATAACTTCATACAATCAATGAAGACATGCTAGAAATATATACCAACAAAACAGCTTATAATGATTCACAAAGTTGATGGAAACACTAAAAATATGAAGATATGTGAGCTGATAATGTTATTAAAAGAAACTCCTATGTCACTTTGGAGGATGCTGTAAAACCAACTCATTTTTCTGAACACTGGTAAATAAAGGGAAAAACCACACACTTATCCTCCATACTTGCAACACCTCAGAGCTGACAAATAGTTGGTGAGGCAACGTTCCTCTATATAGTAAAACCTCAACTAAGAAATAAAGCAAGAATAACAGAAATAAAATCTTTTATTTTGAAAACCCTAAGGATATAATGAATCTAAGCAACAGTCACTGATGACTGCTGAAATCGTTAAGTAGAAAGTTGAATTGACACTTTAAATGGGTGAAACAATTATAGCTGAGTTCACCCAACAATTAATTTCATAGAAGAATTACAGTAACACATTATATGACTCTTGATTTATGCAATTGGAAATACACAAACTCCTCATAAATTATTCTTTCCCCAAATAATCAAAGCCTCTAGATTTAACTTCCATTTATAGAAAATAGAAGGGATAGAGGAACATTTTAAATCACACTATGGGGATGCAATTAGCAAAATGCAAAATGTGAGATAATTTACATTAAAAAGTGATCTAATTTCTTCAGTAGATGGGAGAAATAAATTGCAAAGGATAAAGAGGAGTGGGGATCTACATATTAAAAGAGGCATAGAGATTTAGCAACTAAATACAATGTGTAGACTTTGTTTGGGTCATGCTTTGAACAAACCAACCTTTGAAAACATTTAAGTGACACTCAGAGAAACTATAATTTTCCATGAAAATCATAATAATAAGATGTTTCCCTGGTAACTTATATTCATTGAATAATTAATGTCTAATATTCTTTTACATTGCTTTAGTGTGGAAAGATCAATTCTTTAGATATTCTGCAGATTTGTTAGCTTTGCCATACATGACATTAGGCAAACATAATAACCTTCTCTATCATTTCTCACACCTAAAAGGAGAGTTTGCGGCAGGTTATCCATACTAGTGTTTTTCAGACTTTGCTTTTTGATGGCTACCTACAAGAGAAAATAAATTGTCACTCTGTACACACAAATGTACACATACATACCCACATAACATGCATAATAATACTATATAAACAAAACAAACATTTCATGAAATAGCAACTACACTTGCCATATGTAATGTACTTTATTTTCCTACCATTTTTATTCTATTTTTCTTCTTTATCAAAATGATTTCTATGATGTTCTAAATTGTTTTCCCCTTGCCCTAATTATAACCTGAGATTGAAAAATGCCAGCTATAACATTTCCCCAGCTCTTCAAATTTGTAAACATTCAGCTGTAGTGTTAATCATTTACGTATTTTTCAGCCAAATGAGTTTAGAAATATTTAGAAGTAGCAGAATAGGTACTTATCGAAAGAATACAGACAAAGATAAAATAAATTACCTCAACTGCTGAAGATGTTAATACATCACAGAAATGTAGAAAGAAATTACAAATACAAGCAAAAATAGCTGGATTGCAAAATAAGGAAAAAATAGAACTGATAAATAAAATTTAATTGTTTATTTGGAAAACATTAAGATAATTAATTCACCATTGACAAAATAAACTATGAAGGTTACAGCAAATAAAACATTTAGAAATAAAAAGTAAACATAGCAATCAATACGTCTATTTTGCAATTATTTTGAAAAATAATGCAGCTTTATAACAACTGAAATGGATAATTCATAGAGAAATAAAAACTATCAAACTGAAACAAGACATCAAGAAGTTGAACAATCTAATTCAGGGAAAGATAAATGAAAAGTGATCAACTACTAAAAATGCCAATGCAGGAATTTATAACCATGTGGGAAATTGGCTTGAACTTCCTCAGAAAAATGTTTCTTTCATTAAACAACTGTGATCCTAGAGAGTGGGAAGGATGACATGTTTTCCAAATACAGCACTGATCCTAAAAACAAGTCTGATGATGAAAACAATAAAACTAAAGTTATAGTCCAACGGTCTTTAGAAATGAAAGATGCAACAGTCTTAAATAAGGTCACAGTAGACAGCAGTCAAGAACATTTTGATGAAGATTGTACTTTAGGAACGCACCACTGGCATAACGTAAGGGAAATCTTAAACATAATATTGTATATCAACATGATTAGTCAACATAAGCATATAATTTTAGCAATGACATTTAAGAATTTTTGTTTAATTTTATTATATTTCTTATTAAAACACAGAGAAAGAAAAATATACACCCGCGCTCTCAATACTCAGAGATAAATACTGAGTATGTACGCTGTGCTTCTAGACCTTTAATAGATGGTCCATAATATGAAATAATATACATGGAGACTCACCATGCCCGGCAACTTCTGTCTGTCCCACCGGGTTCCCTCTCTTGTTCTGCATCCTGCTGTCTACTGCCAGGACAGCACCTGGAGGAAGGAGGGTGAGGTGACCTTCTGGGTCCCGCCCTGTGTGGGCGTCCTTGTGACCCTCAGTAGTTGTCACTGCTCCTCTGGAGGTGGCCTGATCTACATGGACCGTTTCTCTGGGTTCAGAGTATCCTTTGCGTTAGTTTTCTGCTTCTGAATAATGGACGGTCCCAGTGAGCACCTGGAAACAGAAGCCTCCGGAGCGCACAGTTGCTGCGAGTCAGGAAGCCAGGACTGGTGTCACTCATGGGGGTGCAGTCACTGTGTCTGCCAGGGCTTCAGTTGTCAAGACTCAGTGGGGCTGAAAAATCTTCCAGATTCCTGCTTGTGGTTGTTGGCAGCCTTCAGTTCCTCGTTGGACTGAGGGCCTTGGGTTCTTGCCACGCCCTGTGGGCCTCTCCATGGGGCTGCTCATAACAAGGCAGCCTGCTTCCCCAGTTCCAGTGACGAGAGCAAGTGGGAATGTGCAGGAGAACCAGAATGAAGGCCACAGTCTCCTTGAACCTAGTGTTTGATTTGGCTCACCTCTGCTGTATCCATTTGAACCACGAAGCTTAGTTCCCTCAGAGCGGGAGAGGGATCACACAGCAGGTGAGGATTCCTGGGGGCTGTCTCTGAGGCTGTCCCATCCTCTCTCCTGTCGCCCCGCAAGGGCAGTGGGTGGTGACTGCTCAAGGGAACCCCCTAGTTTCCTGTACTATTCCTCCTGCCTTGGCGACATTTCATATTTTTAAAATTAAAGTCGTTTGAGTTCTCCGCATAGGTGCCATCTATTTCCTGGTGGACCCTGAGTGACAGCACAAAATATTGTGTTTGTACATGAGGATTTCATGTCGGATCTTGTATATTATTAAATATACACACAGTTTTATAAAAATAGGCTCATCAGATAAAACCATTTATTCAAATTGTTTTTAAGTTTATAAGTTCATTCCACTGAGCTATATATTGTGAACTTTTTACATGTCAATTAATCTTCATTTCATATTATTCAATAGCAGGATGATAGTGCATTTCATAGATGTTCATGTGTTAATTTAACCAGTCCCTTGTATTGGACATTTAATTTGGTTCCAGATCTTTGCTTTTATATTAAGTCAAACATTTCTATGTTGAATATGGAAATGAAATTACTGGGTCAGAAGTGCATCCATATTTAAAGCTTTTGATATGTAGACCAAATTGCTTTGAAGAAATACTTTTCTAATATGTATCTCCACAAGCAGAGAATAAGAATGATTGCTTTCATATATCCTTCATGGTATTACATATTATCCTTCTCCAATTTGATATTTTAAACATCTTTTTGTTTTACTTTTTTATTATGAGGTTCAACAGTTTTTCCTGTAGGCGATTTGTACTATTTTTGATGTTAGTACATTGTCTATAGTTTATTTTTCTTATTGATTTGTAAAGGCTTTATTTACTGAAGATATTATCTCTTGTCATATTTTTTGATAATACTTTCCCCCAGGTTTCATTTTATCTTTCCTCTTCATTTTATAAGTGTCTCTGTCAAAATGTCTTTGAAATTTTTAAAGTTCAAATATACTAATTTCTCATTTATAGTTTATACTTTCATATGTCTATTTCAAGCTTAATAACTTTTTTCCTTCATAAAATTGTGCAAATATTCACTTATGTTTTCTTCTAGTATGTTTATCATTTAATTTAGGGAAATTAAACCTTTAAACTTGCTCTTTATTCACTTAAAATCATCACCAATTACCCTGTTGCTGATGCTAGAGGTTTGGGAGTTTTTCTAAACACTTCATTCTCCTCTTCCCTCTTTCACACATTGGGTGAGGCTCAGATGTAGTCAAATCTGTAGTCCTTTCTTTTGAGTGGAGATAATTTCAATATAAGATGACGTGAAATGGCTTGTTGCCTTGTGGGGACTTAAGCTTGAGTGAGAAGCCACTGCAACGTCTGTATTGATTGCTATGGCCACATATCCTATTGTGTTCTGACTACTTGCAGGTGGCAAGTTAATCAAAGGGCAATTTAAAGCTAAGTCTCCTTAAATGTTCACATAAGAAAATGAAGATTGGTTTCTGAATTTTTTTAGGAGGGCGAAACATATGGCTGACTAATCAGAACTCCACAGGCTACTAATAAATCAAAAGGAATGTCACATCTTCCACTGAAGCAAATTGCTGAGTGACAACCTTAAGGAACATTAAGATTAATTTTAAAAGTTTGTCAATCAACTCTATAAATATTCATATAGCAAAACAGCCTGATCAGTTATTTTTGGCCGTCTACTGGGTCCTGAATTCATGACTTGCAGTTGAAGTCACTTCCTGGGACACTGTGTCAGGTGCAGCTCATCTCTTGGCAACGACGTTCTTTCCAGTTACACCTACTGAGGCACACACACTACTCTGAGGGATGGGGTTCCAGCCCAGAATAGAGACCTTCCTATGCATCAGCAACAGAGAAAAGCCTTCTCAGCCGTTTCAGGGGAACATGAGAATAAAGATCAAGTTTGCCACAGGGAACACCAACAGATTCAGAGGACTGAGAGGCTTTGCTCGGGAAGAGCTCCAAGGTCAGCTGCTAAGTGTGGCCAGCAAGCAGATTGGGTCTCCTGTGTGGCTCTCTCCTGCTGACTTGAATGGGCGTGATGGGTAGTGAGGGTGGAGTGTGGAGTAATACTGTGTTAGAAATACAGATATAATAATATTTAAAAATATGTGGGCTTAACCTGGGAAGCAACATAATGGTTAAGATTGGGGACAACAGAGTTTACTTTTCATATCTACTTGTAGACATGCAATCAGGGCAAATTTCTTATATATGTATGTGTGTGTTTAATTGTTATGTTAAATAGCTACTCAATTTAGTTAGTTTTTATTATAATATTGTTAATTTTCAGGTGGAGTATCTTGAAAACTAGCAAGAATCAGTGTCTGGTAAGAGTCTAACATTTTGTAGTAACAAAGAAGGAAACTACTCATTAATTTCTCCTCTTCTACTTAATAAATGGTACTTTAAGGAAAATACAAGAATGTGAAGTATTAGCCTGTAGAGTTTCTGATATTCCATAAGTAGCTTAGATATTGTTAGTTTGGTGAAATTTGCTGTGACAATGTTTTACCTGGATCATTAGTCTAGCTGTTTCTAGACACTCTCCCCCATAATGGTACTGTCCTACATGAATATAATGCAAGACACATAAGGAATTTTAAGTGTTCCAGGAGCCATGCTGAAAAATGTAAAAGGAAGCTGAAATTAATTTTAATAATATACCTCGTTATCGCAATAAATCTAAAATTTTATTTTAATACATAATAATACAAAGTTATTAATAATGTATCTTATTATTTTGCAATTTGGGGAGGGAGGGTGGAAATCCAGTGTGTGTTTACACCTGTAGCACGTCTCAGTTCCGGCTGGCTTCATTTAAAGTGCTCAGTCACCAAACGTGGCTAGTGGCTGCCTTATTGGACAGTGCAACCCCATCTTATCCTTTCTTTTATTCCTTTTTGTGTTAATCCATGTTTGCCACCCTAAACTGACATCACTTTATTTGCTCTTTTTCCTGTATGCCATCAATAGTTTTCTCGTCCATAAAGCTACTCCAGTCCACAGTCTTTATTGGGATATTTATTTTTAAAAATCAATTTCTAGCATTATTGAAGAAAAATTAAATGTGATAAACTGCACAAACTTCCATTGTATAATTCGATAGGTTTCGACACATTTGTTTACTAGAGAAACCATCACAACAATCAGTATGGCGAACGTATCTATTCCCCCGTCCCTTTCATCCCTTTGTGGTCTCGCTCCACCTGCCCTTCCCATTGCCGCTCCCTGGCTCTGCTTCCTGTTAGGACACATTACCTTGCATTTTGCAAAGTGTTATACAAGTGGAACCAAACATTATATACTTGTTTTTTGTCTGCTTTACTTTGGATTAATTGAGTACCTTTTATGCTTCCACTTTACCTTCTTTTTCAGCTTACCAGTTATAATGCTTTTTTGTTATTATTGTGGTTGACTTTGGTTTACAGAATATGTCTTAATCTCAGTGATATTACGTCACTTCACTTATAGTATGAACTTTACAATACTCTACATCCATGTCTTCCTTCTCAGCCTTTATGCTGTTGTGTTGTATATATAATACATAACACCAATTCGTTGATACTATTTTTGTTTAAATCTTTTTGAAAGATTTAAATAATAAGAGAATTATACATATTAAATCACGTCTTTATGATTTTTTATGATCTTCATTTCTTTGTTAGATCTGTAGTTCTGTTTAGTATCATTTACCTTCTGCCCGAAGGAGTTTCTTTAACATTTCTCGTAGTGCCGGTCTGCTGATGGTGAATTCTTTCAGCTTTTGTATTTCTGAGAACGTATTTTTACTTTGCATTTGTTTTTGAAAGATAAAGGTGTAGAACTCTAGTTGGCATTTATTTATTTCAGTGCTTTAGTAATGTTGCTCCAGTGTCTTCTTGCTGGCATTCATTCTAACCAAATCTGTGGACATCTTGACTTTGTTCTTATGTATGTAATGTGTCTTTCCTCTGGCTGCTAAATTTTTTCTCTTTCTCCCTGGTTTTGAGTGATTAAATTATGATACTCTTTGATGAGATTTTCTTGGAGTTTCTTGTGCTTGGGATTTGTTGAGCTTCTTGGATGTGTGGACTTATAATTTTCATTGAATTTAGAAACTTTTGGACATTACCTCTTCAGATGCTTTTTTCTTCGTTAATGTCCTCACTAACCCTCCCTGCATAACAGTTCCCCTCAAGGAAGAGATTCTCACTGGATTATCTCTTCCAGGATATTCATTTATCCAGCTGCACATGTCAGGAGCATGGAGGTGATTGTATAGAGCCAAACACTATCTCTCTCCGCCTCCCTCATCCCCCTCTCTCTTTCTGTTTTTCTCTCTTTTGTGCAATATGGTGCTCTCATCCATAGGTGCTCAGTTCGTGGTAAGCCTGAGACTTCAGGGTTAGGAGAAAATCCACCTGGGTCTTGAGCCTAAATTAATGCTCCAACTCAACCTCCAGTGTTTCTTGTTTTAGGAGCTACTGTCACTCATTTTATAATAACATGGTATTTTGATTTTCTATTTAATATTATCCTTAGTGTGTATAAATTCATTGGGAATCTTGTGTGTAAGACATAGTCAGATTTGAGAATTCCTGAATTTTTCAGCAAAATATCAGTGAAATTCAATCAACAACCCAAAGATAGGATAAAGCATAAATAGTAAATAAGGGAGGATGAAAGAGTTTATTAAATTGGAATGCTGAATTTACATTTTATGCTTGAGGAAAGGAATATATTTTGGACTTGTTCAAAATGAAATTAAAGAGTTATTGAGCAAGTATTCATTTTATCTACAATGTTATGAGAATCAATTAAAGTAGTATCATGGTAAGCATATTATAGTATTCAAATGAGAAATAAAAGCAATAGCAGTGAAAATAGAAAAAAGAGGCAGTATATGAGAATATAAGGGATATTAATGAAGTAACATTTGCAAGTTTAATTGGGAGGATAGTGAGAGAGAAGAAAAGTCTAGAATAATGTGCAGTTCACTGTCTTGGACATCTGCGTGTATGTTGATGCCATTGATGATCAGAGCTGGTACACAAACACCAGGCAACATTTATGTGATCCAGAGTCACATGGGTGTATGGAGGCTTATGGACAACTTCTGTTTTGTTAGCTTTAAGGATATCCATTTGGTCTCACTGAAGAAAACATGTTATAATGTAAGTGAATAAGAGGATTTTCTTATAAGCATTTACTTGAATTTCCTCTAAATCATGTGTAAATTTTAGTACTTTATTGGTAACAAATTATTTGTGTCATTTCTTGCAGCTTATAGGAACAGACCTACATGTTATTTCACCACCGAGTTAGAAGTTGTAGTCTCTTCAACTGCCTCCCTACCCCTAGCCTCACTTGATTCAGGACCGACCTCTATAGGGCTAGGCTCATCATCCTAAAAATGCTGATGACACTCTATCTTTCTGTTGGAGTTTTAGGCCAATAGGTTAAAATAAAAACTTCTTAGCATATATGCACCTTCAAAATCATCTTCAGTCTGCTATTACAGCCTCATTTGGGGAGATATCCTCTTCTCGTGTGACATTTCCAAGATACTACAGATCGTTTTGCAATTTCATTCCTTTGCAGATGCTCTTCCTTTTGACTAAAGTGATCCATCTACTGCTTGATCTGCTCTTGTCCTTGAAAATATCTACTCCACTCTCAGCTCAAATGTCATCTCCCCAGTAAAGTCTCTAATTCCTTAATGTGAATAAGCTCCTCTGCAGCAAACCGTGTTCAAATTTCTGTACAGCACCTGTTAAAATGTTCTTAAATTATTAAAATAAGCAACAGCGCATTCAGTTGCAATTTATCTGTTTTCATCTGTGTTTCGTGGTTGAAAATTCGATCTCCTCAAAAAGGGACTGAATCTTACTCATCATTGCAATTCAGTGCTTAACACATTATTGGGCTTAAAATAATCCCAATAAATTATTGAGTGGATGAAATAAAATAGTAATTGACGGTGTTTTTACAATCGTCTATATAATTTTTGATGCTTTTGGCCACAATATCTATGAATTAGTGAGGAATGTTAAAGTCCCCAATAATAATTGTTGATTCACTCTATTTCTTTTTACTTCTATCAGGTTTTGTATTTTGGCACTCTGATTTTAAGTTCTTACATATTTTGGATTACCATGTCTTCTAGAATGATTGGCCTTGACCCTTACCTAGTTTTGAAATATGCCTTCTTCTCTTAAAGTCTGATAGGAGTGCCAAGTTTTTCATATTTTGAGTGTGCGTAGCATATTTTTCCATGTCTTTACTTTCCATGTATTTCTGTATACTGACTTTATATTTAAAGTACTTCTCTTATAATCCTCATATAGTTAGGAGTTAATTTTTTATCTGGTTTGACAATCCCTACCTCTTACTTCAAGTGTTTACTCTTTATGCATTTAATAACTAATGATATGGTTGGTTTTGTTTACTATCTTGCTATTTATTTCTTATGGCCCTTATACTCTTTGTTCTGTTGGCTTTTAGATATATCTCTGTGATGTGTAAAACAAATTTGTGCAAGATGCTTCATCCTTCTTTATAAGAGTGAACATAAATATCTTTACTATGCTTGAAATTGTAGAGTTTCCTGCCCAAAATGTTCTTTTGATTATAAACCTGCTTATCCAAAATTACTCATAAATGTTCCTCGAAAGAGTGGAGAAGCACATTTTACCCCAGAAGCCTGCAGAATTGTAAACATGTTAAGTCCGTCTATTGATAAGCATTAAGCTGTTTGTGAGAGCTTTTTTGTTGGTGCTAAAGTAAAAAACTGGCTCCCTTGTCCCAAGAGAGAAAGACCTGCTTTTCCCTAAAATTATACACAATTTACACAACCCCTGATTTAATGCATGAGATGACTTTGAGTGTGGCCAATCAGGACTGGATGATACAATGGTGAACCAACAGAACAGCTGGTTTTATCACTGCCCAAACACTCCATCGGCATGTAAACCCAGAGACCAGATCATACTGAGCATCAACCAGGCATGGACTCCCCAAGTGTCTCTTAAGGGCGCTGAACCCATTGATGGGCCAATACGCACCAACTGTAAGGCGACAGCAACCGCTGCTTCAGATCAGGGCGACCCGTCTGTGGCGACAAAGGGAGAGAGTCTTGCAGGAGACTGTGCATTCTTTCCCTTACTCTTGTCTTGCTTGCAGTTGACACAGAGCTTACTGAAGAACGTGTTTAAGCCAACTGATGTTCAGGTTTCTCGGTACTGCTTCCTCAGGGACATCTTGAAACCAAGGTTCAGTTTTGATCTTTGGATGACTTTATTCAGAATAAAATGACCTTATTTATATATCTATTTTTTAAAAATTTTGTATGCAGTTGCTCTAGTAATCACAATATCTGAGCCCATTGTCCTTATCCTAGAATTAATATTTTATCACTTCAAATGTAATGCAAGGCACTTCCATTTATTTCCTCTCAATCTTTGTGCTGGTGTGCTAAATATTTTACATCTATCTATCTTATAAACACCATAACACATTTTTATTATTGTTGCTTTTATTATCTTTTTAAAAAGCCAATTTTATTGAGGTATACTTTATATACGTTGAGTCAACATCAGTTGTCTTTTAAAGATATTAAGAACAGAGACAAAAATTAGCGTTTTGTATTTGCCCATACCATGTTTCTGGTGTTTCCTCTTCCTTCCCGTTGACTCAGGTTTCCCTCTGGCGCCGTTCCCTTCAGCTTGAAGAACTCCTCTGCTGTTTTGTAGAGCAGGTCTGCCAGTGATAAAATCTCTCAGCTTTCACTTGTCTACAACTTTTTTATCTTGCACTTATTTTGAAGGATCGTTTCACTGAATATAAAATTCTTTTTTTAATCTTTTCTTAAGAAAAGAACCTTAAATATGTCCTCTGTCTGGCATTGTCTTTGATGAGAAGTCAATGCTCATTTTTATCATTGTTCATCTTATGGTAATGTCCTTTTCCTCTGACTTCTTTTAAACTTTTTCTTTGGTTTCCAGGAATTTGACTAGGATGTGCCTTGTTGTGGTTTTCTTTTGATTAATCCTATTTGAATCTATACTTATTGCTGTGATTCAATCTGAAATATATCTGTTTATTATTTATTCAAATAAATTATTTTTTTCCTGCACTATTCAAACAACCTATAAACTGGATGCCTTCACATTATCTCAGGAGTTGTGGTCTGCCTTCGGGCCATCTGATCTCAGAACTTCTATCCCTGACCGGGATCTATGTTATTACATATTTACATATTTTAAAAATTTCCTCTACTAGTCTGCAAGTTCATTGAGGGCCGAGGATTGTATTTTCTTTCTTTTAATGAAAGTTATTTTTAAACTGTTAGTACTCTATAGAAACCTGAATGAATAAATATCAGATGGGTTTTGAGACCAAAAGCCATAAAAATTCTGACACGAAATTCTCTATTTTTAGAATAAAATACAACAGCTAAAACAAGGATGAAATATACTTATTATAAATACAGAAAATATGTCAAAATTATTTCCTTCTGAGGTTATACATAAATGAAAATGGCATCTATTAACACATTATGTTCTAAATTATATTTAATAGAAACTCAGGGAAGAGACTTCCCCTCAAAGGAGACCGTAAATAATGAGGATTTTTCTCAAGCTAATCACCTTTGCCACAGTGATCTAAGCCTTACACTTTAATGTCACTTGGGCTCGCCACAGGATTAAAAGAGTCACTAAAAATATGGTCATTCGTTGCCCACCAGTCATGAGCCTCAGAATTCACCACCTGGAATTTGTTGTAAGTTATGCAACTTGACACTAACCTCAAGATGTATAAAGTGACTGTCAGAGATTTGCCACTGTGAGTAAGTGCACTATTAGGGCGTAAAGATAGCGACAGAGATTTACTGGTGGGGAGCTGACCTGAGACACATTCCCTTTCTCATTCCCTGTTTTTGATTCTTGAGTTGTCTTAGTGGCACTGACAGCATATTTCCTTTAACATAGCATCACTACATAGAATCGAAAAAATGGTGCATCTTAGCGCCAGGCCTAAATTATTTTTCTACGTTTATTAACAGTGCAACAAATTTAGTATTTATAGCATTAGCGTACATTTATTCTGTAAATTATAGTATTAGATTCAAATATTAAGGATTTTTTTTTCAGAAATTGTACCTTGCTTTGAGGGAAACTCATGAATCACAGATATCAATGTCATATCGTCTGCTCAACTGACGCGTTTGAGAAAGTAATAGGAAAATTAAAATTACATGTATAAACAGGATGAAAATGGGAACAGAGAAATACTTGGATATATGTTTTATTTGTTGCGTAAAAACTACTAGAGGGTTTTAAACTATAAACACTCCAAGAAAGCTTCTTTCTATCTCTGCTTCAGGAAAGAGGCACTCAGCTCCTTATGATAAATCAGAAATTATTCTACTGGGCGTTTTGGGATGCTCTACAGCGGACGTACTTTTTCTTTTGATTTATCATATCAGTAAAACAGAATGTGCATAAGAAATACGAAAAAAATACTGATTTATTTCCTTTATGGTACTTATTCCTCTCAAATTATCTTGTTTATTTGCTTATTTTATTTATCTTCTTACTGCCAGCTAGACTATAAACAGAATGTTGCAAACACATGCTAATATTTGTTTATTAACATAGTCTCTGCCCTTATAGCAGTTTTTGTGAAAAATAAGAATTCAGATTTGTACGTTCAATGAATGAAGGAAATGACTGACGTTAATTTTCTTTTAAAAAAGGGAGGAAATTTCCAAATCTTCGTTAGCATATTACCTGTGGAATGTTTGTTCCTCTAAAAAGTTTTTAAGCCAGTTGGAGCACTGTAATTAGTTCCTATGATGACATCATAGTGGATTTTGTGGTTTTTTTGGTGTTAGTGGCTTTGAGGGAGATGTAAGAGGAAATAGGGAGAATAAAATCATTAAACATTTTTTTCTTTTATTTCTTTTTAAAGATTGGCACCTGAGCTAACAACTGTTGCCAATCTTTTCTTTTTCTCCTGCTTTTTTCTCCCCAAATCCCCCCAGTACATAGTTGTATATTTTAGTTGTGGGTCCTTCTAGTTGTGGCATGTGGGATGCCGCCTCAGCATGGCCTGATGAGTGGTGCCGTGTCCGTGCCCAAGATCTGAACCCTGGGCCACTGAAGTGGAGCACACAAACTTAACCACTCAGCCATGAGGCCAGCTCCTAAACAATATTTTCTGCAGAAAGTAAAACTTGATTTAGTTTTTTCATGAAGCTCAGTTCTGATTCTTGCTGTGTACATTGCTCATTGCTTTTACTGTCTATTTATTTCTTAAGCATATATGAATCCACAAGTCACTAAGATACCATTTAGTGAATTGCTATTACAGTGTATTTATCACATTGAATGGTAGTATAGCTACTTAGAGGCGCAAATTGCCATAAAGTTAATTCTATATGTATGTGTGTTTTCTGTATAATATATATTTAAAATTTAACTTTTGTATTTGAATTATATATATATATTTTTTTTTAATTAAAATTTTAAAGTGTTGGGGCTGGCCCCGTGGCCGAGTGGTTAGGTTTGCGCTCTCTGCTGCAGGTGGCCCAGTGTTTCGTTGGTTCGGGTCCTGGGCGCGGACATGGCACTGCTCATCAAGCCACGCTGAGGCAGCGTCCCACATGCCACAACTAGAAGGATCCACAACGAGGAATATACAGCTATGTACCAGAGGGGCTTTGGGGAGAAATAGGAAAAAATAAAATCTTTAAAAAAAAAAAAATTTTTAAAGTGTTAATAACTATCCTAACAATGCTTATCTAGAATCTACAACCTGGGAATATCATGAAGAAAAAACCTGACTTGAATATACTTTATTAAAATATTTGATAGAACACTAAAATTCTTTTCTCTTTTTCATTCCTTTTTTGGAGAGCAGGTGGGAGGGAGTAAATCTATGTACACAAATCATACCCCTGAATCCTGGACATTTTCCCAATTTATTTAATATTGAAAGGACTATTTAAAGGGAGTGAGTTAAACTGCTGTATAGTGAAAACAGAATGGCTTTGAGCTGAACCCTAGCTTTACTATCTAGTAGCTCTTTGCTTTGGGAAAGCTTCATGGCCTCTTTCAATTTCAATTTCCCTAGGCTATAAAATGGGAATTATAATCCTTGCCTTAAAGAGTTTTGATATGATCAAATGATCTTCTGCATATAATGTAAAGCAACTGATGTAGATAATAAATATTACCCAATATATATTAATATAATAATAATGAACTAATGGTTCAGTCAGTCACCAACTGACCAATGGCCGATAGACAGCAGTGGCCAATAGACCAGCCACAGTGGATAGATTAGTTACTGTAGTTGGCTTTTGGGCTGTATGCCACGACGGGGAGACAGCATTTACAGAATAAGTTAGGATGTCCTTGCAACTCTTAACAGGAAGGTTGCTGATGACTTATAAACATGTAGCTTGCAACAGATGAAATTAAGTTGCAGGTGACTTGACTCAATTCTCTAAATTCATGTTACCCAGCATATTCCATAAGCAACAGGTGATACAGACTCTTAGACATAAGTATTGTGTGCTGGAACTAGACACTGAGGTGAAAGTCTCCACATCTTGTTACTAATCCCTGGACCCATTTCATCTTCATTATTCATCTTTATTATTAATAAAATAATAAATTTTATTTATCTCCCTTGGAAAAACTAAAGACAAAAATACTTCAGTAAAATATAGCTGATATCATAAATCTGTTACAAAATCATACCATAGTCATTATTATGAAACCTGAGTACACGGGCCCTACTCACATCATAATTTCCTTGCCGTTTAGTTCAATCTAACGGAACTATGTAGGATTATGACTTAGCATATTTTCAGAGGCTCCTATCTTGGTTTGAAATATTAAATGATTTTTTCAACTATGATAAAATAATCTTCCTTTAATATAAACTTGAGTGATTATGTACTAGAAAGTCATATGGTTACATTATAATTGTATTGGCTATGGTTACATTCTAATTATAGAAACAGGTTTTAGGGATATAATATAAAGGGTGTAAACATTAATGACATTTTATGGCCATTAACATTTAGACTTAAAATCAGTCTACTCAAAAATAAAAACAGTTAAATGTTTAGACTTGAAAGAAGGGAATTTAAATTGTATATATGTGTATTCACCCCTCCCAAGTCTTTCGTGTTTTGATTATGTGAATAACTAGAAGGGAGAAGCAATTTGCAAGTGATAGATGCAGACATGTGTCTTGTATTTTTATCTCATTTGTGTCTAGACTAGAAATTAGAAAGGAAAACTTACTATATGAAACAGCTCTCGTTCGAGCCCTGGAAGAGTTTGTGGCGCAGCATCCAAGGGAAGCTGAGCAAAGATTAGATAAGAGAGTCTTCAACTTCCCATAGCAAAATTAACTTGAGTTGTGAAATACATCTTATTAAATATTTTGGAGTAGTAAATTTGGCACCACATGAAGCAATTCAAAATCTACCTGAAATGTTCTAGCCATTTTGTAAAGCCGTTAAAAGAAAACTGCTGGTGCCTGGGAGGTTCCACCAGGGGAGACAATGTCACTTCACTGGGAAAAATCACCCTAAATTGGTTCTTAAAGAGAAACAGAGTTTCAAGTTCCTTGCAGCCTGGAAAGGCTGAGCAGCAATGCCTTTGAGAATGGTACTCCTGTCGATTCTGTGCAACCACTGACAACTGCCTCAACAGAAAGCTTGCTTATGTGGAGGGAACAGAAAAAGGGCACGAGATGCCCCTCATCGCTTCCCTGTAGAGTCATTTCTTTTCTGTTGACGTTCATAATGGCGGATGTGAAAAGGAGTTACTCATAATTCTTATCAAGGGAGGGTTATATCTTTTTAGCAAGCGAGAAGTAATTTAGCTTAATTGAACATTTTTTGTGTGTGTTCATTGCATTTAACATACAGTGATTTGTAACCAAAGTCCACAGTCTTTAAATTAAAATGTTCCAAGAGCATTTCCAGGTAAATCAGTTAAATTATCAATTTAGTTATGTGTATTTCGCTCTTTCCAAATCCTCGCTGCAATGACGAAGTGACATCGACGTAGGAGAGAAACAAGTAAGAATGCCAGGAACAACCAGGACCGACAGGTACACGAAAAGATGCTCAACATCACTAATCAACAGGGAAACACAAATCAAAACCAGAATGAGACATCACCTCACACCTGCCAGAATGGCTATTATCAAAAAGACAAGAAACAGCAAGTGTTGGAGAGAAATGGGACCCTCGTACACTATTCTTAGGAGTGTAAACTGGTGCAGCCACTGTGGAAAACAGCATGGAGATTCCTTGAAAAGTTAAGAATACAACTGCCATATGATCCAGCTATTATGCTTTTGGGTATTTACCTGAAGAATACAAAAACACTAATTTGAAAAGATACAGGCACCCCTATGTTCATTGCAGCAATAGTTACAAAGCCAAGATATGGAAACAACCTGAGTGTCCATCAGTGGATGAAAGGATAAAGAAGATGTGGTATATGCGCACAATGGAATACTACTCAGTCATACAAAAGAATGGAACCTTGCCATTTGCAACAACATGGACGGACATAGAGGGCGTTATGCTAAATGAAATAAGTCAGATGCAGAAAGACCAATACTGCATAATTTCACTCATTTGGAATCTAAAAAAGCAAATGAACCAAAAACAGAAACAAAAACAAACGCATAGACACAGAGGACAGAGCGGTGGTTACTATAGGGGAAGGGAGGTTTTGGGGGTGGGAGAAATGAGTGAAGGGGGTCAATTGTGTGGCTATGGATAGTGACTAGACTTGTGGTGGTGAGTAGTTTGTAGTGTATACAGATGTCAAATTACAATGTTGTACCCTGAAATTTTATAATGTTGAATACCAATTTTACCTCGATAAATTTTGGGGGGCCTATTCTTTGACTGGCCACACTTCACATATATGGGGATCTTATTAACAGGAGTCTAGTGTTAGGACAGTAGCTTAATTTGTAAAAATAGACTTTTAGGTCATCTCAAACGTGAGATTCTTTACCTCTCTTCCTTACAACAACTGGGACTCACCCACTCTCTCCGTGGAGCACAGAAAGCAGTTGCTTGTAGACAAGGGATACACTTTTGGTGACAGGGGAGGGATGGAGAGTCTTTTTTATGCATCTTTACTCAGCAAAGAATAGAAGATGGTGTCTTATTCCATATGGGCTGTGTCTTCCGTGACCTTTGGACCTGCCCACAGCAGAACGGAACTTGCTTCATACTCAGAGGCTCATTGGGTAGTAATCCAGGAGACCTTATATAAAAGATTTTTATCTTTGGTGTGGGCCTCTTTTCTCAGCCTATTCTTCAGGGTCCTAACTGCCCATGGGCCGTGAAGTCATGCATGCACGATGCTGGGGTTATACAAAAGCTGTTCTTACAGGCAGAAAAATTGTTCAACATCTCTAGGGAACTGATGCTTGTCCCCACCCATCCATTTCCCCCTCTGCTTCCTCATTCATTCATTCATTCATTCATTCCACAATAATCTGAGAAGTTTCTACTAAGTGTCAGGCGCTACTTTGCTGCTGGAGCTACATTTGTAAAAGCATTAGACAAATTACCATATTTTAGAATTCATTTTATTTAATATTGGAGACAGTCAATAAAGAACAAACAGATACATGGAAAAACAGCACAGATTGTGAAACTGCTGCACGTTACTTGGAGAGAATAATGTTGTGGAAGCAAGCATTGGCTGTAACTTTAGATGGGATGTTAGAGAAGGCTTCTGAAGGAAATTCCTAATGCATCCAGAAGGGAGACCTCATGCTTCCAGACATCCTAAAAGATATGAGACATCAGCAGAGAGGAGACATGTCTTGGGGCTATTTCAACAATGCGAGTAATAGTAGTAGTATCTTTATTATATGAATAATCTTTTAAATTTGTATAAAACTTTAACTTTTCAAAAAAGGAAATTAATTTCTTTAAAATTGAAACTCAATGAAGCAATATTTGACTCATTAGATGTGATGAGGATGCCATAATTCATACTGGTGAGAAAATAAATACCTTTATTGCTTGTTTCCACTTATAGTGTAGAGGGAAGGAAAGACAGATGTTTGAAATCTTCTGTCAACTCCTTAGAGCACAAGTTTGAAACTCAGAGTAGTTGGTGTTTTAGAAAAATGTTGCTAGGCCTTCGGATTTGCAGAGTTACAGAGGAGATCTAAATTCCTTTGCACAGTAAGTGTAGAGGGTCCAGGACATCTGCGAAAACGGAGGGCAGAGGACGGTGATTGTATCCTCACGTGAAAAAGCGGCTCAGGCGCAAGGCAATGTGAAAGCCTGTCATCTCACAGGCACTCATTTGAAATAGATATTGGGAAAAATGAAGGACAAGAAATTGAGTTCAATCTCTGGGGTGACGCAATATGGAAAAAAGGCTGGTACTCGGTTGTAGATGACATGGACATAAATCAAGCTGATAAGGGTGGAAGCTTGGTGTTGGGCACGAGAGTCAAAGACTAAAAAGAAAGTTAAAAAGTCCTTTTCACTCTGAATTGCCAGAGACTGAGGGGTTCCAGGCTCCCAGTTGCCCTGGGATGGTGTTTACACATGGTTCTTTTAAATTTGAGCTGACACCAGGATTACACTCACAGCAGTTCTGCTTCAAAAACAGCTGTGAAATAGATTTGAAATTGTGTCCCTTCCCTATGTAAGAGAAGGAGAAAAAGATAAAGGCAAGTTGGAGTTTGTTTTCCCATGAGGACACAATGTATACGTTAGATCTTGATTCTTGACTCTGTCTTGCTTTGTTTTGAACTTCTAGGATTTTTTTCTGCTTGCTTTTTCTTTTTCCTCTTCCTCCTCTTTTTTGCTCCCTCCTCCTCTTTCTTTTCTGCCTCTGCCTCTTTAGTCTTTTGCCATTCTCAACGTCCCTTGCTCATGCTCTTCATATTCGGAAGACGAAAGGAGGCAGGAGGTACTGTATTTTTCTTCATCATGGAATTGGACATCTGGACTTCAGTAAATATGAGTTTTTTTGCCTGCCAGTCACTTGCCTGGTGCTGCAAGACAGCTGTGGCAATTGGCAGCAATTCCGTTTCCTGACATCCGGGCAGCAGAAGCAACTTCCCGATTTTCTAGGTCACACCTAGTTGGTGGCTCCAAAAGCCATTGGTGGTCTCCCTCGACTTTCATCCCTCCAGTCATTTCAGAGGTTTTATGAGCAGCTACTTTCTAACATTTAATCTCTTTCTGCTCTCTATACTCAAACTGGTTTCTGCTTTCCTGAATGAAAATAACTGATATAGTATTTCTGACCTTTTTTTCCAATCTTTTTTAAGTGCTGCTCTTCTAAAATACATTTTATTGAAGAGCTGTTTGCATTGGTGTGAGTACTTGGAGAATCTTGTCATCCCTCACAGCTCCCAGAAGTCTGAGGAGACCTGAGTGCAGACAAAATCTGTGTCCAGAAAGCCCCAGAGTCGAGTCTGGTTCATCGTCTGAACCTGAAGTGACTTAGGACATGTGTTATCAACAGGGTAATCTTGCCCCAGAAGGGGCAAAAATTAGTTCTTGAGCAGAAAAAAAGTGTCTATTTTTATTCATAAAACATGGGTATACATAGAGTGGTGCATAAACAGATACATAGTTAGCAGCAGTATTAAAATTTCATGAGGTAGGGCAATTAGGAAACACAATGTCTCCAAGGGCTCCTTAGGGGAGTGATAGTGGAAAACCGGTGCAGAAACACTGTTTCAAGAAAATTAGAGGCAAGTTTCATTCCAAGAAGTCATGAGGAGTGTATTTCCGTTCCACCTAGAGTCTCAGATGCACCATGGTGTGCACCAAGGGTGTCCCTGCCTCATCCAAGAAGATTGTCCAGTCTACTTGAGATCATTTGTTTCCACTCCTGGCATTTAAAATCACAGTTTCAAGATAGTAGGGTCCACAAATCTGTTATCTTACGAAGGGCTCCGGGTGGCTCCATAATCAGCCAGGTTCGATGTAATTGCTGCTCTCCTCTAACTACAATACCCCATAGCTTCTAGAAGGCTACTTCTGTATAGCTCCATGGTTTTGGAAAAAATGAAGATGGTGAACCTGACCGTTCTTTGGTGGCTGCCTCTATCTGATATGTCTATTTTCATGTTCCAGAAAAAATAATTTCTTGGATTTATTTTCTCATAATTTCTTCTGCTAATCCCACTTTTACCTAATTCTACTTGGGCTTTTGCTCTTAATATGTCATTTTTTTCATTACAAATGACTGATAAAAGTTGCATATGATTTCTAAAATATTCAATTTTTATTGACTTTTATTTCCTACTCTTTCTTTGCCCCCACAAGTCAACACCATATTTAAAGGGATAATATGAGCTTATGAGAAAATTAAATGCAGACAATTACCTAAAAAGATCTTTTATACAAGGACATGCACCAGTTCTTAAAGAGAATTATAACACTTCTATAGTAGAGCTTTTGTTAATGACTGTAAATATCATACATTTAAAAATGAGTAATGTTTCTTATTAAGAAATTTCACTAACTAGGAATTACTCTATTGATTTTTTACTCTTCTATGGCAATACATCCTGAATATGGGACTATTTCCACTGTGAGGAGATGAATGATTTTTGGTTCATAAGAGCTCTGTCAGAGGGAAAAAAAAAGAAATCAATAGACTTGAAGTTATAATCTAAATTGTTTAAGTAAGAAGAGATACAAATGGGGAAAATTTAAATGGATAATGTGTATTATGCTTTGTGTATATTTTTTTTCAAGTAAATTGATTAAGAGTCATAGGTCCTATTTTTGAGGATACACAAAAATCTAAAATCAAAGTGAGAGGCTCATCATCAGAAGGGGAGATCTTATAGCCTTCCCCAGGCACAATTTTTGCTAATTTTTTTGGTCAATATTTAAAAATTCTTGTTGTCACAAATGTTTTTATTACAAAAGACATTTTGGCAACCATATCTTAATTCATATAGATGGCATCTGGAGCAGGTTAGATTTTTCTAAAAGCAGGACCTGTCTATACACATACAGTGTGTGCTTGGATAGAACTTTCGGGGCGCGATGATCACTACTTATGGGGCGAAGACAGGCAAGGAGGACTCAGTGGGTAAACTTTAGTCCTTTTTTCTGAAGATCTTAGAGGTGTAGTCTGAAGCTCTAACTGTGATAATAAAAAGAAATTTCCATCATTCACACTGATGCTTTCTACTAAATTATGCAATGAAGAAATGAAATCCAGTTATCATAAACCAAATATGACTATTGTATATTCAGGAGGGAGCTGTTTTAGATGGAAAACTGTAGCAAAGTCAGTCTTTTGTAGTTGAATTACACTTCTTTTTACTTATAAAAAACAAATTACTTTAGAGTTATAGTTCATTATCACTTTATTCTATATTCATTATCTTAGCAACATTGATTGCAGTAACAATTCCAGACACAGTGCTAGACTCTCGAGGTAAAAAGGTCAGTAAGTTCTGATCTCTTCTTTCAAGGAGTTAACAACCTAATCAATAAAAATAGAGTTTTACCTCAGATCATGGGAAACTAGAATTCTGGTTTCCAATGATAAATTTATGAACTTGACGAAAAAAAGTTTTTTTGGCTTTAATTTTGTTATCTTTAAAATTGGGGGTAATAATAACTGTTGTATAAATTCATAAAATTTCTGTGCCAAAGGGGGTTAAAGATATGAAAGCAATCCCTGAATAATAACAGAGCTACCTTTGTAAAGAATGTTATAATTCATTGATTCTTTCTTACTCATTAATGTGTAAATTCTGATGATTAATATTGTTTCTTCTCCCAACGTGAGCCCTTTCGGAACCCAGCATCCATGATAACAGGATCTCAGGCATCTCAGATTGGAAGGGGGCACAGAATCACCTTCTCCACTCTTCTCTAACATTCGTCTAAGCTTGTCTGTAAAATGTATTTCCATGAAGTTAGTCAGCTTTAGCTTAAACACTGTAGACCTCTGAAACTAATGCCCTGCTTATATTTGTTTCCTTGTGTTTTTAAGTCAACCTAATATCTCTCTCCCTTTAATTTACAGCCATTAATACTAGTTTTATTTTCTTTTTTCATTTGGAAATCCTTCTCCCTCATGACAGAATAAAGTCTTTAATTTTAATCTGCTTCTTCCCCCTATTGGAACTCTAAAAATTGAGTATTCTTTACCTTGTTGCCCACTCAGGGTAACACTCGAGTCTGTCTCTTGCTTATTTATGATCTTCAAGTAAATAGTTAAGGTTGGAGGGTGAATCTTCTTTAGAGTACCCCACAGTGATTGATTTGAGTTTTTGAATTGAACACAATTTCTTCCCTTCACAACTCCGCAGAGCTGTGCTTCCCAGGTCGTGCCATGATGGAAAGATGGCAGCTGTGAGGGAATAAACTCACACTAAAACAGCAGAAGGAAACTCCCGCATTCTTGGACCGTGGACACTTCCGGCTTGTGAGTGTCTGTCGCCCCCTGTGTCCTCCTCCTCCCACTGCTACAAATGAAGGGTCCTGCTCCTGCCAGAGGGCTGCTCTCGCCCTTGGCCGCTGTGTCTCACCCCCACCCCCACCCACACCCCCCCACACCCCCGCAGTCCTCCACCCTCCTCTCGGCGGCGCGTGTCCACTGCACCCGCGTCTACAGTTCTTGTTCCCATTGGTCCGTAAGTACACAGAGACGCCCCAGCCTCGCTGATCTTACAGAAAACAAGTCAACCCCCTACATGCACACAGCTGTGCCCCATTTCTCTGCTTGTCTTTGAAATGAGCTTTTCAAATGAAATATCTGTGATTTCTACATGTTCTTTCCCACCTCATGTTCTTTCCTCAAAATCCACTGCAGTCAGACTTAATTCCTACCACTCCACAAATCACCCCTCTCAAGATCAAGACGAATATGATTCCAAATGTATGGTAAATTCTCTCTCCCTCTTTCCTTCTAATTTCTCTCTTTGCTGCTCAGCGGCATGGACCCAGTTGATGATTCTCTTCTTCAGGAAACTTTCTTGGCGTCTGGAAACCCTCACTGGTCTGGCTTTCCCTCTGATTCTCAGGCTGCCCTTTGTTTCATTTGCCGCCTGGCCTCGGAGCACTGGAGCGCCCCTGAATTCTGCCCTGTGCTGTCTTCTGTGTCTAAACACACAAGTACCACCTGTCAGTGAGCGACTCCCAAGGAGAATCCCCCTTACTTCCAAACTTACACGTGCAAGTGCTAAATTCACGTCTTCTCCCCGAAGTCTAATCTACATCTCAAACCCGAAGCTCGATCGTACGTTATCCTTCCCCAGGTCTAAATCTTCTCTGTCTCCCTACGTGGCACTGCCATCCATCCAGTTACTCAAGCCAAGATTCTAGAAGTTTCTTTGATTCATTCTCTAGCTGGCTCCTTCACGTTTATCATCATTAGTTTTTTTGACACTACCCACAATATGTACCTCAGGCCCATCCATTTTTCTCCATTTTTACTGTTATCTCCTCAGTATTATCTTTCTGTTGAATGACTATAATAATCTCTTTTTAGCTGGGTCTCCTTGCTCCCACCTTTGCCTCTCTGAAACTCATTGTCTACAAGGTAGTGAATGTAATATTTTAAAATGTAGACCAAAAGACAATTACAAGGAAAATTTGTATCTTTCCACTAGAATATACACTCCAGGAGAGAGGGGCTTTCTCATATGTGTTCATGTCTATTTTCCTGCTCCCAGAGCAGAAGATAAGACATGATTGGTGCTCAGAAGATGTCCATTGAATAAATGACTGTTGAATGCATCTTCGAAAAGACGTTACCAGGCAGAGAGATGGATAAGCGACCAGGATTTTCTCCGTGTCGGCATTGCTCTCATTCTGTCCTCTGGTTTTTTTCTTCATTTGTCTCTCTCTCTGCATCGCTGTCTCCTTCTGCCTGCCCTCTTTGTTTTCCTTCTCTACTTGGTTAGTGCTCTGTCACTGCTTTAAGTTTTCGCTCCATATGCTGCTTGTCTCAGAGGAAAGGACTTGTCTGTGATGTTCATCAGTGGATGGGCCCCAGGGAGAGTAGCAACGCATCCTGTTAACTGATTCTAAAACACAGGATATTTGCCAGCGCACTGAGCACATACTCTCTCCTACCAGCCATGGCCTATTTCTACATGACATGGATCTGAATACCCAGGGCGCCCTCCTCATTCCTGTGTCTGGTCTGCCAAAGATCTCTTAAAAGCAGATTACCCAGGCTTGAACCCCAGTTCTCCAGGGGTTGGTATCGTCTTTGTCATCAAACAAATATTCTACTACTTTATCTGCATTACATAGTTTTACAGACTCATCACATTTTTGACTCATGTGCTAAAGTCCCTTTTCTACATACATTGTCATTATATGAGGTAATACGTATAAACTGCTGAGCAGAGTATATGACACATGGCAAACACATAAAGATGTGATATTTTCATAATTAACTGAGTTTGTTACTAATAAATGAGAAACAATTTTATTTCAGCACTTCTACTCCTTATAGACACAACGACCTCTGCTGTTATTCAGTCTGTATTTTTCCATTTAATTCATGAAGCAAAGTGCCTCTTAAAAGCCTTTCTGAAATCCAGACGTGCTGTGTTTACACTGTTCCCCTGATGGGTAAACCAAGGGAAAAAGATTCTCCAAGTTTCCTAAATATACCGTCTCATGGGAATCAGCACCAGGCCCTGGTGTAGGAATCATTTAACCGTGGAGCACGCAGACCCCGGCAGCCCTTCGAGTTGTGGATCATCACAGGTGACGGGAAAACTGGGTTCCTAAGAGGAAAACAGCCCTCTGCTTCTTCGCCAAGTAAAGTAAATTTCCACAAATTGTGGGTAATTACATAACGACGGGTACCACAGAGTGTTACTGAATGTATCTCTCTTTAAAAAATACATTAAAGTAAAAATTTTCCTGATCTGGAACTCTGTCACAATTCAGTTTTCAAAATGGTTTTGGTTGCTTTGGGCATTGAATCCATTTTTCCATTGTATACTCAAGAAAAATTAAGGATGACTAATGGTAATTAAAAAAAAAATCATCCTCTACTGGCAGATTTTATGTATATGGATTTAATAGTGTTCAATTTTCTACTTTTACTTCTATTTAAAACAAGGGTAGGAGAACTGGATAAAAAGTTTATTAATCATGGGGCCATCCTGGTGGCATTGTGGTTGGGTTTGTGCACTCCACTTCAGTGGCCAGGGGCTCGCTGGTTCATATCCTGGGTGTGGACCTACATACTACTCCTCGGGCCACGCTGTGGCAGCATTCCACATAAAACAGAGGAAGATGGGCACAGATGTTAGCAACAATCTTCCTTAAGCAGGAAGAGGAAGACTGACAACAGATGTTAGCTCAGGGCCAATCTCCAAAAAAAAAAAGAAAGAACAAACAAAAAACAGAAGAAAAAAATTTATTAAACACAATCTGAGTACACTGTTTATAAATTCCTTATGAAACAGAAAGTTCTAGCTAAAACAAATACTCAGGAAATAACTGGAATGACTACTATTGAGAAAGCATAAATAAAATATCTAAGTAAATATTAGTGAAAATAAATAAAAATATGAACAATTGAAAAAGTAGGTAAGAAGAGAGTTCTGAGAATGGGGCATTTTAATATAAAATAAAAGTCTGAGTAAAGCATACATATGTACAATACTTTATTCTTTTCTTGAAAATTTGTGCATTAAATATTGTTTTTTACCTCAGAGCTCTGCCCTAGAGCCTTTATTTTTTTGTCCTCAGGTCTCCTGGGTCATTTCAATGCTTCAGTGCCATGTGTGCTATTGACACCTAGATTGCTGGCCCCACACCGCAGAAACTCACAGAGGCTTCATGGCTCTGTGTTCAAATGTCCCGGGGCCATTTCCTTATATGTTCCCACCCATGAGACAAACATGTGTGTTCAAAACGCAGTCCCCCCTCCCTGGTGAACGTGCCCCAGGGTGACCCAGCACTCCGTGCCCTCTGCCTGAGGGGCAGGGTGCTGCACGCAGTCTTGCTTCTGGAGATAATCACCTGTTTTTTCCACATAATTCCTACACATCCTCAAGCCTCACATGAGATGAAGTTTCTTGCAGGAGCCCCTCCCGGCTAGGTCTGTGAGATGCTCTTCTCTCCCTGCTTCCAGTCACAAGGGGCTTCAGCTGGGTTCACGCAAACCTTCCACAGAACCACCCGTGTGCTAATCTACACCTCCCCAGGGTCCACACCTTGTCTGTTGTTTTCACTTGTGAGATCCAGAATCCAGCGCAGTGGCACGGAGTAGGCACTCAGTGAATAAGTCTGTTTGTTGAACCCTTCCTGACATCTGCTGTGTGGCAGATACTATATTAGATGTCAAAGATTGCACACATACTAGCAAACCTTATTCTTATTCTCAAAGGCAACAGAGGACAGTGCTAGTAGCCCAATAACTACACTAAAGGATGAAATGTCGTAAGAGCCGTATAATTGGTGGTGGCAAAGTGGTGATAGAACAGAAAGCAAGGTTATACCAAGGTCAGGATTCAGAGGAAACTAGGTCATAGGGGGCTGGATGAGGAACGAATGATGTTTTTTAACTCTTCAAAAGAAGTGTTTATGGAATGATTATGTTGAGCATCTTGTATTGACTAGTTGTTCTGCAGTGGATATTTATGCCCATCTCGTTTAATTCATCTGATTCTCACAACAAGTCTGTGATGTGGTAATTACTGAATCCTTATTCCAAACTCTAATTACTGTTCATCAAAGAAAAGGTTAAGGGAATCAGGGGTAAGGTGCTGAGTTTAGAACCTGGATCTGCAGGCTCCTGGTGAAATTCTGTTTAGTGAGTTTCTAAATGATATAGTGTTAGAAATCGTGGTATGTTACTGAGCATTGGATAGTAGACGGATAAGCGGCCAATAGGTGGAAAAGTCTTAGTGAGTCAAGTTGAGTCATTGGGGCTGGAGTATTGTTTAGTGGTTGATTAACACGTGTCTGAGTGTAAACGCACCTGCTATGTGAGCTGTGGTGTGGCAGACGCCCCAGGACTGATGCAGAAGCATCTCACTGGCTGGAAGAAGTGATCTTGCTGATTAGCAGAGGTGCTGTCCAGAGAGCTTCACATGCTGCGTTGATAACAAGAAGCCGTTAAGTAACTTAAGAAGGGTTGAGAAGGCTCCCCATCTTTGTAGGGCCATCCACCCAGGTAAAGGATCCTCTGGGTTCCTGATGCTCATGAGTCTGAATAGCGCTTCTGACCCCTCAGCTTAGGCCAGAGATGTTTTAGGATCATCCAGTTATCATGACAAAGTCTCAGAGTCTGAACAAGATGGAAATAAAAAGTAATTGAGTGATTATTTAGAAAAAGAAAGAATAGTTTCTCTAGTGCTAAGTACTGACTTAAGGTTCCCCCAAGCCTGGGGCTGAGCAAGCGCTGGGGACCACCGCTGTCTCCTATGAATCCTTCTTTACAGTACTTAAAATGTGTGTTGTAATTTCCTCTTTACTCCTTTGTATCCCCTCACCAAACCATAATTTCCTTGAGAGCAGTGTCCATGCGTAATGCACTCTCCATTTCAACTCAGCACCATTCTGACAGAGTAGTAGGTTCTTGGTAAATGTCTATTGAATAAATATTCAGTGTAGCTATTTGAGCAACATTCCACTTCTAGAAGTATCTTGATAGACATGCGGCAGGGGGATTTATCTGCTGCTCATGTTTCTATCAATTATCATGTGTTTCATATGCATTTGCTAAGTAAGTTCAATGCTGGAATAGGATTATAACTATTGGATTTGGTTTCATACAAAAATGTTTTTGAGCACCCACTACTTGCCAGTAATTGTTCTATTTGGTTGGGATTTATCAATGAATAAAATATATCCCTAGCCTTGAGATATTTACAGTTGAAGACAATGCTTTTACTTTATCCTCTCCTCTTTTTCATACCTGCAAATCCCAGAGGAGAGAAAGCCTACAGTAACTAGACATCATTGAGTGAGTCTGAGTAAAATATGCATCATTTATTTATGATTTGTGCCCCATCTTCAACCAAAACAATTTGATTCCTGCCAAATAAATATAACATTAAGAATGTTTTAAATGGCATAATGGATCTACTAACTGCATTTTGCCTTCCATATTAATCACATTTTCATTTTAAAAATTACCTACTTTACAATAATATAATGTAGAATTTTGTCAGAAACCATCAATGTGAGACTTCCTTCAGCACATTCTCACACTATGGCATTTTTTAAAATGAGGTTTAAGAAACTTGCATGTTTTAAGACCGAACTTTGTTTTAAGTGCAAATGGTTGGTGAATTATATGCCGTAAAACACCTGCACGTGTCGCATTTTCCGCTCTTTGAGGGCTGGGAGCACTGATGCCCTTGGAAGACACAGGTTCGTAGTTACCTTACGTATCTCCGCCACTGAGAGCACGTTTGGTAACACTGTAGTTTTTAAAAATGTTATTTAATCCCATCCATCTTGTAATGCAGAATGAAAAGTATGGAAGCATGTCCAGTGCTTCTATTGAGGGTAAAACTGAGGAAAATGGGTGACAGTTACGAGTGAGATAAACATAGACCGTAGGCTGAGAACAAACCTCCACATAGTTCTAGTGTCTAACGGGAAAGAGGCTCCTTTACAAGTTATCTATGGCGATTCACATTGAGGAGAAGAGACCTTCTGTTAGGAATAGCATAGAAGGGGTTTATACATTGGGAATGAGCGTGAGTTATAGCATATTTCTCAAACTCAACTGGTGTCAGAGTCAATAGGAAAAGTTGTTAATAAGAGTTTCTAGGGTTCCAACTTCAGATATTCTTATTTAATGTATCTGGGATATTGAACTATGCAAACTATGCTTTGGAGAGCCATGGCATTGAGCCTAGAAGGGGCTTCAGTGGGTACCACATCGAGAGGGGGTTGATTGGATGGTGTGTGAGTAAGGCAGGGCTTTGGCGCTACCAATCTGTGGTACAGAAAACAGACTGATTTTTGTTAAATTTTGGGAGCTTTTCTTGATTGGAAAAATCATTTCTTCCCTCACCAAAGGTTAAAACTCACCATCATAGATCATCTTTACATTTTTTTGTAATGCAAACTTCCTATATGATACTAATGCCATCACACCACCCAATTAATTTATAAATTTAACTCTATAGTTCCATTCTGTGATAAATAAACTCAACCACTAGTAACTGTTAGCCATTTTTGATTAGATACTGAATAGAGCAGCTTTGGGACAATCTCAGAAGTGAATGTTTTTTTCCCTCTTGCTACTACATTTGATAGAGAAATCACTCATCTTAATCTGGACAGAAAAGCTATCTGCCTGGCATTGCACCCAGAGTATATGGTTAGAAGTGAATAGATTTCTCTGCCAGGCATTCCTTTTTCTGTCGCAGTTTATTTAAATATTGGAATGTTAAAAACAAAACAAACAAGCAATATTATTTCATCATTTTGAAAAATTTTAGCTCATGCATCTGCAAGTATAGAGAAGACTTTAGTAAGAAAACATGTCAAATAATCTTTCTCCCTAGCATCTTATATCTTTAAAATTGATCACTGCAAATACTCTGGGAAGTCTCTAATGTTCCATTTAATGCTTTGCAAAAAACTGGTGAGGTCAGGGTTGATGGATGTAGGAGATGTGAAATGGGGCCTTGCAAATGTTTACAGGACCTCTCCGAAATCCAAT